>NC_137140.1:31256336-31421336 GCF_949319135.1 Squalius cephalus
AACACTCAAAATGAACACTGTTAATTGAACTTTCTATAGAACCTTGAAAAAAAGTATTACATTTCCACAAAAATCAAAACTGTTTTAAACATTGATGATAATAAAAAATGTTACTTGATAAGCAAATCAGCATAGGATCATGTGACACTGAAGACTGGAGTAATGATGCTGAAAATTCAGCTTTGCATCACAGGAATAGACTACATTTAAAAATGCATTCAAATAGAAAACAGTTCTTTTAACTTGTAATAATGTTTCGCATTATCACTGTTTTTACTGTATTGTTGATTAAGTAGATGCAGCCTTGGTGAGCAGAAGAGACTTCTTTCAAAAACATTTTAAAAAAAAATTCCAAGCTTTTAACAGGTAATTGCTGTTTTTTAGGTACTTTCCAACTTTTCAATGCCGTTTTATGTGATATTTAAATTTTTATCAAATAGTCTTCTAAGTTCCTAATATCTTTTTAAGCAAGTTTCTGAGTGAATCACCTGCACACACTATATCTCCCACTGGTATATATTAGACTGACACGTTGAATGTTACGTCAGGCTTCTCTCCACTGCATCATTCAATTTTAATGTGAAATTGGCACTGAAAATCATCTTCAAAACCCAGATCTGCCTAAAAGCATTTCAATTATTGTGCATAAACATTTCCATAATTGCTCACTTTATAGTATGCAGGCTCTTTCTCAAAACCTAAGACTGATTGCTTAGCTAAGGTAACATGTCACTAATAAGCATAAAAATGCATATCAAACAAGTTAAAAGTCCATTTTAAATTCGATCTAGCTATTTATAACAACAATTTGCATGCTGAATGATACACAAGTATATTATAATAATTTGTCTTGTCTAATCAGCCATCTTGGATTTCCTACCCCAAAAGAACACATGCAGTTTCTCACGAAGCAGCATAATGAAGCCCCCTACCTTTTATAAAGTGTTTTTTCTTGAGCGTGTCCCGTTGATGATGAGTACGTAGGCAACTCACTCTGTTCTGCTTCATGACTGATTACAGGACCCGGTTTATTTTTTTATGAGTGTGGGACTCCCATTGGACACTTAAGAAGATACACACTCTGTTTTCCACTTTCTCAGTCTCTGTCCATATTCCCCAGGTTCCTAGTTTATAGTTACGACATGAATGAAGTGAGAAGGTTATGAATATTTCAGCATTTCTGCATGTGTCAGAGAGAATGTATCTTGTGCTTTTGAAAGATGCTGGTGGCTAGCTTGGGCTATCTTTTCCAGGATATCCATTGTAAAGATTGTAAGAATACACGTGTGTGTGTGTGTGTGTGTGTGTGTGTGTGTGTGTGTGTGTGTGTGTGTGTGTGTGTGTGTGTGTGTGTGTGTGTGTGTGTGTGTGTGTGTGTGTGTGTGTGTGTGTGTGTGTGTGTGTGTGTGTGTGTGTGTGTTTTACAGGTTTGGAATAACACAAGGGTGAGTAAATTATGACAGAATTATTATTTTGGGGTGGACTTGGACTACCTCTTTAAATTTGTATTAATTTATGCGTGAAAGTGTTTATCTTTTGTCCTGCGGCTGCTCTGAAGTTTTTTTTAACTTTTACTAATTCATTGTTAAAGGTCCTGCGCTATGACAAATTATTTTTAAAGTACACATATATAATTGTCTTTCATTTAATGAGGTCATAACATGTTCATAATTAATAATAATTAAAAGAAATATCAAAATGCAGTTTATAAATTTTAAACTGCACTGTCAACTTCCCATTTCAATACCTACGTTGTTTTTGAATGAAGTCTCGTATGCTCACCAAGGCTGCATTTATTTGATTAAAAAATACACTAAAAACTGTACGATTTTGAAATATTATTGTGATTTAAAGTAGCCGTTTTCTATTTAATATATCTAATCTATATAAAATGTAGTTTATTCATGATAAAACAGAATTTTCCACATTATTACATTCTTCAGTGTCACATGATCCTTCAGAATTCATTCTAATATTCTGATGCTATGAATATTTTTGTGGAAACAGTGATACTGTGATGCTTTTTTTAAGATTATGATAAAAGATCAAAAGAACAACATTTATTTGAAAAAGAAATATTTTATGACATTATAAATGTTGTTGTTCCTTTTGATCATTTTAAACCAACCTTGCTGAAATTAAATGATTTATGTATTTATTAAAAAAGTATTTTGAACAGTAGTGTACACTAGAAGACCACATTATAGAAGCTATCAAAACTAAGCAATGACCATTGGCTGCTTTTCCTTTACCATATTATGCTTCAAATTCATTTAAAAAGTAAAGTTTTGTAAAGCAATCATATGTATATGTGTCTACCAAAAGAACTGCAAGCATTTAAACATGAACCTTTAGATTAAAAGGGTTTTGTGTCATGAAAAACATCAATTCAGTCAAGTGCGTCCAAGTTTTTGACTGGTAGTGTACTATTAAGTCAATTAAAGTGTGCACAAATATATGCACTTTGAATATTTTAAGAAAGCATACAAGTGTTATATTCGCTGTGAATGATTTTGGCAGTGTACAGTATGATGCAGTGTTGTTTATCTTTACATGAGGGAGAAGGGGAAATATGTGTGTTTACAGTGTGTGTGTTCTGTGTGGTAATCCTGACAGGCTTTACTTTCTGCTTGAGTAGATCTGCTGAGTGTTACTTTCTGGCTTGGTCTCTTTATCATATCCCGGTAAGAAACCTAGACATTTTCTTTTGGTAATCACCTCTGAGATTTCTTGTTAACACGACTGAATGAAAGTTTGTATAGCTGTTTCAAATTTGGGTTTGACTTCAACAACTGTTATTACTGTACTCCGGGTTGCCTTCGCTCAAGCGAATTCAAGCCGCTCAACAGCAGGAACTTCTGGAGTCAGCAAAATGGTGATTTGTTAAAAATGAGGCTCTGTTTCAGCCAGCGAGCCGTGCTATAGAAATCAATCATTTTATTTCTCAAGAAAACAGGGTGTTTCTCAAAAGCTAGTGTACTACCTGTCTAGACATCATTTTTGGACATTCTACATCACTTTTTTAAAAGTTTGGGGTCAGTATTTTGTTTTTAAGGGAAATTAATACTTTTATGCAATTTGAGATTTACAAATTTTAAAATGCCTTTTATTCCTGTGATGGAAAAGCTGAATTGTAAGCAGAAATATGAATACAAATGTTAAAAGAACAGTATATATTTGAAATAAAATACTGTTGAATTCATATTTTTTGCTTGCAATTCAGTTTCCCAAACTTATGTACGGTTGTAGCACACACAAATATGATTCAGTTTCGGTTTCATTCAGTATTTAAATGAAATTTGAGTATATTTAAAATAACAGTTATCTCCTTTTTTCACCATCTTGTATTTTCCTCATCGCAGTGCATTCTGGGATTGTGTTCACCACGAAGTGCAATTCGATGCCTTGGAATTTGGCCAAAACTAGGTATCGAGGTAGCATTAAAATTATTTTGTGTGACTATGGTGTTAAAATGCTGCTCGCTAAGTTTTGGAAGACAGCTAATGACTCTGCTCTGTGTGTGTGCGTGCGTGCGTGTGTGTGTGTGTGTGTGTGTGTGTGTGTGTGTGTGTGTGTGTGTGTGTGTTTCCCCATGAGGAAAACAGCTTATAAATTATACTAATAGTTGTTTTTAGAAAATGCAGATGGTTTTCTGTAATGGGTAGAGTTAGTGAGAGGGGATAGAATATACAGTATAAAAATCATTATGTCTATGGAAAGTCCCCATAAAACATGAAAACAGTGTGTGTGCGTGTTCGCAAATTTGTTTGTTTGAAAGACTGCTATTTTACTATGTTTATTTAAATATGTATAACTGTATAATATTTATTTAAAAAAGCCGAATCCATACTATATTTGTTCCATCCATTTTCTTTCCATGGGCACAAAGTCCAAACGCTGATATTAGTCTGACACATAACATCCAACAAGAAGTTTTACTTGCAGCTGATGTTTGTGTTCTGTGATTCTGTGATTACTTGAATTTCACTGTGCAGTTATACCTTCCAGCATCAGTTTTGCACAGGTGCATTTCAATGCAAAAAAACAAACAAATTTATCCACAGAGAAAACAGTTGTTTACTATAATTACAGCACTGAAAATTATAGTTTTGCAGTTAAAGGAATAGTTATAGCCAAAAACGAAAATTTGGTTCCTTGCACAAAGCAATCCCATAGAAGACTTACCTTTTTGGAGTTTGATAGCTCTATGAAAGCTTTGTTTCCCGCTACAGAATAAAAAAGAAAAATAATTATCTCACAATTCTCACAATTGTAACTTTACATCACGCAATTCTGACTTTATAACACGCAATTGCGAGTTTATATGTCGTAATTCTGATATCTCGCAACTCTGAGAAAAAAAGTAAACTGTGAAATATAAACTCACAACTCTGAGATAAAAATTTGTAATTATCTTTAAAACATTTTTTTTTTTTTTCTTCGTGGTTGGAAAGAGCCACTGCATGAAGATTCTTCAGCATTCTTTAACATTACTTTTCACATATTTTACATTGTTGCAGCACCTCTCTTCCCAGTCTGTCACTAACGCTCGGTTTAATTCCTGTTTCTATGAAGCCCCTCCTTGTTGTGATTGGTCAATTTCAGAAATGCCACACCCCTTACCATAACCACAAGTATACCATAACCCATTTTTGCATATGCCTTGAGCAGGAGTTATTTAAATGAGGAATACTGTGACGTGTCCGGTCCCCAAAGAAAACTCAAGACTACAATGGAGGCGTTTCAGGGAGTTCAATCAATGCTTACTGTGCTTATCTCCCTTTGGAGAGAGAACTTTTTTAATGCTCAAACAGAAACATTACTCTAAAAAAGTAAATAAAAGCATAATAGGACCTCTTTAATACCCCATTCTATTATAAAGAACCTTTTGTGCAATTCCATGGATGTCGGAGGTTCTTCAAGGAACCATCAATGCCAATAAAGAACCTTTATTTGTGTATACAAATATTCTACAGGAAAAAACAAAGCCGACTTTTTATTTTTGGGTGAACTGTTCCTTTAAGCACTGATTATATTAAAAGTAGCACGTTCAAACCTTGTCTTTCTTTTAGCATTCTATTTAATGTCACGAAAGATGCTGTTTGTGAATTTGGTATTCCAGAGGCATGCGCTCTGCCCTCAACGCTGCATTCAAGACATCGGGAGTCATGCTGTGCGGGCGTGAAAATCGGGATTAGATCTGTTGGCCTCAAAAGGGCGAGCTTTCTGAAGCACATTGCCTCTACCTTTCAACAGAAATGTTACCTTTTAAGTTTGATTTCTGTTTCAAACTGAGGAAGTTATTAAAGTCCTTTTTTTGTAGGAGCTCACGCATAAACATATAAAGCAAGTACACTGGGAGAAAAGGTTAGAGATTGTGGATATTACGTGTTGGCCATCATAAGTGAGAAACCGAATCATTTGGTTCACTCAGACCAAAGGGCACTGCAAGCGGCATAGGGAGGAGGCATTGATCCAAACATCTCTTCATGGGATTTGGACAGGGATGTTTACCCACCAGTCTCTTTGCAAAACTTGAGCACTACACAAATAAACGCAGTGAAGAGTTGATGCCCTGGCATTTCTATATCACTTAATTCACCAAGAGTGGTAGGTGGTTGAGAATAAAGCACTTCAGATAAATCAAATTAGCAATGTTTAGCAGATTCACGGTGTAAAATAGGCTAATTGCATTTATTTTGATATTATTTAGTATTTATATTATTTGATATGATATTTATCACTAAATATAGTGGTTTCCAATATGAAGTTTTTGTGTTAGTTTAAATAGTTTGCTTAAATACAGTAAAAAGTCATATTGTGAAATGTTATTATTGTTTTCAATGTCAAATATCCTTCAGAAATCTTTATTATGTGTTGAAATAATACAGTTTGTTGGAAACATTTTTGCTGCTTGATGTTTTTAAGGAAACCCGGATACATGTTTTTTTCAGGATTCTTTGGTGAATAGAAAGTTCAAAAGCATCCTTTTTAACATTGAAACATCTTTCCCGCCTCTTTTGATGAATTGAATGCATCCTTGCTGAATAAAAGTATTCATTTCTAAAATAAATAAGTAAATATTTAAACGGTAGTTTATGTGGTTTCTCCAGTGTCCTGGGTGGTTGCTGTTTAAAACTAGCTAGCATGATGCTGCATTGTTCTGCATGCACATCCTGATTTTACTAAGTTAGTTCCTTGAACAACATTCCTGTCCGATAATTTAATCCTAACCTTATCTCTACCCCTACCAATGAGTTATCCCTAAAATCAGAGGGCAATGATAGGTGAATAACACTGTAGAAGCACATAACCCTGGTTTTAAGCCTTAACTTGACAAACTGTAAATGTGTCCCTCAAATCTGATTGGCTGATTGGAATGTTGTTCCATGATCAACAAAGATCCACAATCCATATCTGATTGCTTAAGAAAAAATAAACTGCATGAATTCTAGCAACTGTGTTGATTGCACAAGCGGTTTGGGATGAGTTATCAATGCTTAAAGCTACACTGTGTAACTTTTTAAGTTGATTCTTAGCAAAAAACACTTTGTTCTATCAAAAGTATATGTGCTCATTCATGTGTAATTACTTCCACCAACTAATAAAGTATTCTTGTAAGCGTAGAATATGCCATTTATAATACATACGAGCGAGTCGCTCGAATGGCGGCAGCCATGTTGCGCCTCCATCTTGAAAATACATTCACCAAAGAGGGACATACCTGGAAATTCAAGCTTCCCTTTCGCGTTTTAAACTCAGTGACACCGTGACGAACGCGAGGGGGAGATTACTCGCCACTGCCGGCAGATTTGAAAGATTGCTGAAGATGGAGGATCACGCCTATTTTCAAGGACATGTAACAGAGTCGCCAAGCAAGCGAAAGAGAGAATTAAAACGTCAACGCGACAGGCAAATCAGCAAGACCAAAGTCAATATTGGAGTAACTTTTCACAGATGGAAAGAGCTCATGAGGAGCAAAGATTTTAAAACGGACGCCGAAGTTGCCTGCTTTCTTCTCGACAGGTAATTCAGCCTATTTGTGTAAATTCGAAGTTTTATAGTTGCTTGTCTAACTATAGCATGGTTGTGCATAATGCCAGAGCGACCTCTAGTATAACTTGCGTTACTTTTCCTCATGTCAATGGTGAAAAAGTATTGTTTACCTTGTAACATAATTCTGTGCTGCGACGGATCACAGGTGATGAATAGTTTTAAAGGCGCAATCACTTGAAGGGACACTCATGGACGAAGTCGAACTGGCCATGTTAATCTTGGAATAATACGGCCACCGTAACGCCCTCGGAATTTAAAAGAACAGAAACTAATATTCACTGGGTAGTCATATACAATTTCACCACTAGATGGGGGAAAATATCACACAGTGTAGCTTTAATATTTAGGGTTATCTCTGGGTTTCTGCATATAAGCGGTAATAATAGTGATGTTTGCTTTAATTAATGAGGTCCTAGCTAAACTTCTCACAAAAGTTACAGCTTCTCTCTCAGACTTACCACAATCTTAAGAATCACCTCAAAGAACCCGCAAACCAGTTTGAACTTTCCGTACGTTTCCCTGAAGAACACTGTTTGTTCCAAACTCTCAACGCAAGGAGGGATTTAACAGTTTATTATAACATTTGTGAATATTACAGGCATAGATCCGCAGGGATGCAGAGACGAAAGAGGAAATATATTTGAAGAGTGGGCAGGCACGGATGTATTATTTAAAAAAGGCTAAATTATGTATTGCGTTTGAAGTACTTCTTTTAACAGAGTGATTTGTAGGGGAGAAATGACGCTTTTCTTAAAGGAAGCAATTTACAAAGCGATAATGCCCTAGTAAAGCGATGCGCCTGTATTTGTGTTTGCTGAATATTTGCATAATGCCAATAGACTGTCTGGTCCAATAAACACTGACGCACGCACACACTTCCAGAGGTCACACATCACCAGAGAGCAATGTAACTCGTTTTGTTTCATACACAGCGTGATAAACAAGCGCATCAGATGGCTTACATTTCTGAACGCTGTCCAGTGGTTTGCATATTAAAACCTCGGAGAATGAATGCAGTCCCTAGTTTCTTCAGCAGCCATGAATATTTTATCGTGCAGTGTACATTCCCCTCCACATATTTTTTCAAAGGGCCAGGATTATAATTTGAATAATTCAGCGTGGAAAAATATCTCAAAACGAATGCCCCGAGCCAATGACATTTCTATGCAAAGGACATATTTGATTAATGGAGCCTGTGAATAGTCAGATGCATTAGTGCCAATAGAGGCTCTGATCAAAAGGCTTAATGATGGAATCGCAAGCTACAAACTGCATGGCATGTTACACGGTGGGTGGGTTCCCATTTTCTGCTATGAGTCCTGTTCACACACATGACAAAAACATAGAAGGCATCTAAACACAGCTGGTGGAGTTATAATCATGACCGATTTTACAGTAATACTCCAATCAATAAATGACTTTGCATTATGAGTGCATAGTACCACAAAACATCTGGAATATACACTACCGTTCAAAAGTTTGGGGTCAGTAAGATTTTATTGTTTTTGTTTTTTGTTTGTTTTTTAAATAAATGAATATTCACAGGTTAGTAAAAACGTTTTACAATGTTAGAAAGAAAAAAATACTGTTCGTTTAAACTATTTTCTATTTAGGGGAAAAAAATCACATTTCTTGAGTTTCTCAAATTATTTCTGAAGGATCATGTGACACTGAAGACTGGAGAAATGATGCTGAAATTTTACTTTTTAAAATATGAATATTTAACAATATTCTTTTTTTTTTCTGTATTAATATAAAATAAATTCAGCCTTGGTGAGTATAAGAGATTTCTTTCAAAAACATAAAAAAAAAAAGATTTTTACCAAACCCAAACTCTTGATCGGTTAGTGTATGTGAAACAAAGCGAAAGATATCTGATACCACAGTGTTTATTGAAAAGTGTATACAGTATGCAATATTTGAACAGTATATAGAGTATTGGTGGGAGGTATACTGTATGATACATGTATGTGTAAAAATACATGTTATATTTTAGGGCAACTTTAAGAAACCCACAGTATTTAATGTTATTTTGTTTTATAATGTCTGGGCAACCTTACTGCTCTTTTTCTTTTTTCTTTCTTAGGTGTAGTTTTTAATAATTTAATTTGAATAATTGTACCATTTTGTTTCTATGTGTAGGTTTTAGTCATTTATTTTTAATTTCACCATCTTGTTCTAATATAATAATAATAGTTTGAGTCCAGCGGAAGGTAATGAAATAAGAGTAAGCATTATTCTCACTGTCAGTGTAAATTTGTCTGATTCAAAGGTCAAAACAACTTTGGCTTTGACTTTCATTGTACGGAGAGAAACAAAAAAAACTTTTGAATAACATGATGAGGGTGCGTAAATGACAGAATTTTTAATTATCCTTTTAAAAATCATGTCATTGAAATCCAATGCACTTTTTTAACAGCTACTAAAGCTCTTCAAGAGTGAGGAAATGGACTTAACATCATCTGATTTGAGAAGATGCACGAGCTTAGCCATGTCATTAGCCATTCAATGTGTATTCTGTTACGACGAGAGCGCATCAGGAGTGTCAGATTTCTCTGTATCTGATCAGACGCTGAAACTCTTCCGGAGAGGCCTCTGGTATCCAAACCTAGAGTTTGTGTATGACATTGAGTACAATCACTTTTCAACATGAAACAAATCATTAGGGACTGATCCAGCAAGACACACAAGTACTTCAAAATGTCACTGTTCTCATTTTGTCTCTTCATCCTCTTCTTCTTCCCCCTTGGGCCCTTCATCATCTTACTCTTTAAATGGCAGACAGAGACAGATTGAATGGCTGGTGACAGAGTCCCCAAAGGGACATTTGTTCTGCTGATGGCAGGTACATCACCATTATATTTGTATTTCTTGTTTGGGTGGTATCAGGATTCAGGTTTATTCCACAGATTACATTATGGATTCTTTAATCAAAATATCACTACTTGATGGTCGAATGTGGAAACCTAAAGCATCCAAACGCATTTATCTTTTGCAAAATATGTTCAAACTTTTATCACGTCCTGGAAAAAGATTTGAATGTGGCCTTGATCAATCTTCCAGTGGATTTTAGTATTGTTTGTGATGGTAATGTATTGATGCTGTTCAAAAATTTCCAGATGAAGTCAGGAGGTCTTTGTAACATAGTAAGTTTCATTCAGTACTGTCATATAAACCATCTGCCCACCGTAAATTCCATATGCTGTTATATCTTCCACCGTGTGAAATGATGTGCTGTTTCTCATTCTTTCCTATATCTCGTCTTGCCTTTGTAGTGCTAACCAAAATGTGGATTCCAGTCGAAACAAAACATTCCACAGGTGTCACAACGAGAAAACCGTGAGTAATATGTAGCTTCAGTTCCTGATTTTACCTTGGACGTCAAGTGGCAACCAAAATGTTTATTATTAGAATTATTATTTAATTAATAATTAACACATTACCATACCTGTAACAGGAAGTGAGACTGGAATTGCTGAAGACTCGTTTCAGCAGTTCAGAATCATTTCATTCTTTTAGGAGACAACTTTATTTGTTGTGCGATCTTTAAAACTTTGCAGACCTTTTACATTCACAAATGGCTATATTACACACTGTATGAAATGTAATATTCGCATTAAAAAGCATAATAGGAGCACTTTATAACCAAGTGCTAAATGCTTATTGTATTTTCCGTGAAGGTTCAAGTACTCATATGGTACATGGGTGATCGCTTTGTGAGTAATGCAATAACTTGCATTGTACAGTGAAGTAGATTAACATATATTCGCTCAAAATTATATGCTTTACTGATTAAGGCTGTTGTTATACAACTACAGTAATTAGTGTCCCAGAGCTATGATTAAATGAAACTCTCCATATGAATTTCAATATACTGCATTGAAAACGACCCCAGATTTGTTATATTTTGATAAGCTTCTAATAAAACTCAAAGCAAACACCAAGTTGCAGAATCCTGTGGCTTGTTCGCTGCCCACTGTGAATTAAAATAACATTCCTCTCCAAACTTGCTGTATTTCTGCAGTAAATATATAATTTCCCCTTGTTGTCTCGTATCCTGCGGGAAAGTGAGGTGGAACAGATTATTTAGCCAAGGATATGAAAGTCGATTTGTCCTACATTTTATTTCGAAGAACAAAAATCCCTGAGCTAATCCTCTCTTTGGTTGACAGACGGAAGACCTGCAGGCGAGAATCACACAGACTTCCATACTTCCACATTAGTGTGCACTAACCAGACATTCACCCAGCCTTTTCATGCTCACGTAAATTATGTTCCTCGGGAAAATAAATACTTCCTGAGAAGGAAGTATTCAAACTCAATTCCGGTGACGAATCCTGGCCTAGTTGCACAGCCCATTTCTTGCCTACAAGGAGCTGCAAGCTGCAGTACAGAGAGAGTGAGAAGCTAAATCTCAGAGGATGGTTTATTTAGTATGAAACCTTCCCCAAAATCAAGAAATACTGTAAAATGTAGCCGGGCAGCTTTTTTATGATCTCTTCTGCTGTACTCCCATTGCAGACTCAGGTGCTTACTGCGAACCTCCCAAAAAATCTGTTTTTAAAAAAAGTATTTTTAAGATGTTTTTGATCCATTCTTGTCCACTGGTGAAGAGAACCATATACCTACCTAAGAGTAATTTTCCCAGATAATATGTATAAGAAATCATCTCATGTGTGTTTTCTATCAGCTCTCACAACCAATGACATTTTTGTTGTTGTTGTTGGTCATACGGGTTTGGGAAAAGTTCTAAAATGGCTTGTGATTTATTTAGACAGCTCTCACCCACTGAAACTTTTGCCATTGTTTCTTACACCATAAGACAGAAAACAAAAAGACTGATTGATCTACAATGTACTATTGGAAACAAAGCTTGCAAATATCTTCTATTGTTTGTCAGTGATCAAGCAGCTCTTTCTTGACTATGAACGACTTTGAACTCAGGTAAAGGAACATTTGCACATTTATCTTACTAGCCATACTAATGTTTACCATTGCTATTTAATGAACCATAACCAATGCATGTTTTTACTATAGGAAACCCTAAACAAGGTGTTTTATCCAGAGGTGATCCAAGTGCTGTGGAAGAGGAAGGCTTCTGGACAACTCTCATTAATGAGTTCCTGAAGGATCCTAATACACATGATTGAAATATGCATTGCATTCAGCATGTTACAGTACTCAGTTTACACCATCTGAACTAACGCTGCTGGCTTTTGTTTCTCCTTTTTAGCATTTAGCTGGAACTCTGAGGCCGTCACATATCAATCAAATTCACCCCTGTGTCTCCTGCGTTTTGATGGTAATTCAGAGCCAATCTGGATACAAACCAGCACCAGGGTGCAACTCATAAATTGCTCAGCAAGCAACGTTTATCAAATTTTGACACTCATCAATGATTAATGATGTTTTAGGGCAGTTTTTTTTTGCCCCTACTGCAACATAGTCAGTATAGAGCATGACACACAGGGAAAGTAAGCGGAGCTGACAAACAGACCGTAACACACAGTTAAAGTGGGTCATATATATTTTGTATTTAAGGTCTACAACAGAGCATTGAGACGTCCTGAAAGACATGGAAGTGAAAATTAAGAAGACAGTCATTATTTAGACTGTGTGTGTGTGTGTGTGTGTGTGTGTGTGTGTGTGTGTGTGTGTGTGTGTGTGTGTGTGTGTGTGTGTGTGTGTGTGTGTGTGTGTGTGTGTGTCTGTGTGTACATGATTTTCTATCTCGGTGGGGACTTAAAACTGAATGCACAGACTCATGGGGACTCGTGTCACTGTGGGGACCTTATAAATCTTACAGAATTAGTTTTTTTTTTTTTGAAAATGTAAAAATGCAGAAAGTATTGTGTGATGGGCAGGTTTAGGGGTAGGGGTAGTGTAAGGCTACATTATGGGGACACATGGTCCCCACAAAGATGGCATTATCTAAAATCCTTGTCCTTGGAAAACAGCTTAAAATCATACTGTCTTTTTGAAAATGTATGGTTGAGCCATTAATGGCATGAGGTTGAGAAGGAACTGTTCTGACCAATGGAAGATGGGGAAAGTGTTTTTTTTTTTTTTTTTTTTTTATTCCATTTGGTGCCACTAGTGGTGCTTAAACTGCACATTTCAGCTTCAAGGCAACACACAGCTGTAATATATAGCAGCATGTGTTCTGAAGCAGGAAAGTGTTTTTAATGTGCTGACATTTTTAATCCACTTGAAGTCTTTGTTTGAGACCATTTAAGCCCAGAGAGGAAAGCTTTCAAGCAAGTGAACATTGCCACCGATCTATAGTATCAATGCCATTTGAAGTATTTTTGTTGTATGCACTTGGTTATATGCTGCACAGCTCTGGAAACTGCAGCATCCATAAAGCGATTTCAGCTTCCGAAGTGATTTGTGGCGCAGCGCCGAACCCGACGGCTTATAGCATTATATATGGTGAATGTTTTGAATTATAAATGTGTCAAGAGCTGCCACCTCAAATACATGTCTGGTAATTCGGGTTATTAGAAATCTACATATCCACTCCAAACCTACTGAAATATGAGGGAATATAGATTATATGCCCAAAAGCAAAGAGGGAGATGTACGTTTGTGCTGCTGTTAATAAGCCAGGAACATATTCTTTGAGTAGTGAGACAGGTCTCTGTTGTAGCCGATGGCTCTGGATGAGTGGATGTGTCCACGTGAGACTGTCCCTCCAGCTGCACAATTAAGAAAATTACATTATTACCATCTTAATGAGACAAATGAGTCACCACCTTCAGCTTTCACTCACTTTCTTTGTCTGTCTGTCTGTCTGTCCATCCGTCCGTTCGTCCATCAAACTAGTGAGTTATCATGCTTTTTACATTAGAATGATCCAAATAGTTAGTGAGTCCTTTTGAACATGAGTCATTACTATCAAAAACCTTACAAAAACCTCAAAAGCACTTTAGAATACTGATCCAAATAACACTTTAGTTTAGGGTCCAATTCTTATTAACATGCATATTACTAGGATATTGGCTGTTTATACTAAAGCACATATTAATGCCTTATTCTGCATGATCATATTCTACATCCCTTAATCCTACCCAATACCTACCCAATATCCTTAACAACTACCCAACTAAATATAAATAAGCAGTAATTAGGAGTTTATTGAGGCAAAAGTAGTAGTTACTTATAGTCAACAGAATGTGTTAAAGGGACCATCAAAATAAAGTGAAACCATATATTCAACCTCGAACTGCAGTAACATTCATCGTTAATAACTTGGCTTTGGTTTGGATTTGTGCACCCCGCAGGGTTGTGCACACTAAACTGAATTAAGTATAGACCTTTGTAAATTCCACTCCAATTGCTGAATTTAAATTGAGGTGGCAGAGAGAATACGGAATTGGAAGAAAGTTATATTCCTATAATTAAAATAGAATAATTGAAAGAAATTCATATAATTGCTTTAAGTGTAATTTTAATAATAATTTTAGTTTTGCTGATGATATTAATCAATGTTTCAAAGGAACCAGAAATTTGTATTCATATAAATATTTTATTTTGTTTTAGTAAAATCTTCAGTCTGTGGACCACTTGACTTTATCTGAGTCCTCATAATCGCACAAATCAATATAAAGAAAGATTGCTTTATTAAAAAAACATATTATTTATGATTTGTTGCAAAACTTTTGTTGACTGTATTTTTTTTTTTTTTTTTTTTGCAATGGGCTAATTGGTTTGTTATAATGGTAGGCCTATACTTTTTCTTAGTGGGAGCTTAAAGATAATAACCATGATCATAAAATCATCACCGTTTCAAGTATTTATTATTTGATGAGCAGCCTGATGTTCCATTAAGTTTCATCCCTTCCGTATAGCGATTTAAGTGTAACTCCATGATATTCCACATGATCGCCATATGCATTGGCAGCTTCTGCATATGTGTAGTGAATGCATGAATAAACCAACTCCCACCTAATAAATGGAAATAGCACATGAATTCAGAAGCAGCATGCCTGTCTACGCCACACTGGAGGTTTAACCGAGCGTGTGTCTCGCATTACCACGCTGGTCCTGACATCAGTTCGGGTCACCTGTACGCCACTGTTATTTATATGGCAGGACAAAGGTTCAGCCCAGCTATTAAGACTGTGGCGTGAGCTACGCATGTCCGGCACGGGCCAGGGAATATTGAGCTGACGGCACCGACTATATTTATGGAACACCAGAGGGGAAGAAGTGGATATATATTACACATTTAGAGATGCACACGGACATAAGCACACACACATGCGCAATGAGTCACGGACAATAGACCAGGACACACTGACCCATTCAATCTGTTCTCATTGATGAACCACTAATCTAAGCAACAATCTACAACTAAGCTTATTGCAGTTCTTTTTGAAATCGCAGGAAAGAAATATCTCAATTGTTTGTCCAAGATGCAGAGGCCATTTACACAACACCGTTTTTAACTATGGAAACCTTTTTATGCGTTTTGGCCGTTCATTTACACAGCAAGAGCATTTTGGGGGCCGTGAAAATGCAAACTTTTCAAAGTGAAAGTTTTTGAAAAGGATACCGTTATCATCTCTATGGAAACAAGAATGTAAATGCGAAATTGTGAAAACGTTGATGTCATGTGCATGCATACGTGTTCAGTCTATAGGTGCGTAGTGTTTCTTTACAAAGTGACATCGCCAACTACTGGCCTGGCATGCACAGTACAGTGTTTTTAGTCGGTTTTGTGGATCTGTGTGAATAGAGATCATTTTTGACAACGTTGTCATCTGTACGTGAAAAACACAAAGGAAAAACGTTTCCATTTTTTCCACATTCTTGTTGTGTAAACATTCCCTAAATGGAGACTTTTGCTTGACTTCTATTCTTTTCTTTAGAGAAAAATACTATAACAGTGTCACATTATCTGTCACTGTAAAGAGTTCTTTATAGTATTTCTAATCTTTTTGCATTTTAGTTCATTTGTATTGTATTGTTTTGTATGTAACGGTTTTACAGGCATATTAACAGTTGGTTGAAGGTTTACATTTTACTGTATTACCATTGCTGAGATTTATATGAGTTTAAAAAGTGTGGTGTCAGCTAACTTCACCAATGTAATATTATATTATACTGTTTGCTTCTGTCTGTACATATAGCTTGCCATCACTAAGTTAATTGAAAATATATTTTTGGCATGACAACTCTCTGAGTGTTTGGCATGGTAATGGATATGACAATGTTGATATGTTTGGTCTTGGCTGAATAAATCTGCTATGCTGCTGCTGCAGAGCAAGTACGGGACTTGCTACTGCCAATACTAAATAATTAATAATTTGTTACATTTATAGCACATTTTCTGGGTACTCAAAGCACTTCACAATACATTCACAACACACTGCTATGAGGAAGTAAGACATGCTGCTGTTGTACAATATAGCATTCATGAATTATCCATAGCAGATCTATACAGGTGGAGCTGGGGAAGGTGGAGGGTTTCTGAAAGCACACTGCAACTGCTAACAGAAAAAGCTGACTATACTTTGGTTGAGGTAGAGAAGGTTGTGGAGCGAGCTCATTGGCTACTGATACAGTAGGAACCAATCAGCTCTTCCCGATGTGATTGCAAATAGATTAAGTTAACCTATCAGCCTGCATCATTTAGAGTTTCATGACAGAACTTTGAATTTCGTGTTTGTTATTGCATTGCATTGAAGTGGATCTGGAAATGTAGACTAAGGCCCAATCCCAATTCTATTTTATACCCCTTCGCCTACCCCTAACCCTTCCCCTTGCCCCTTGAAACAGTGGCAAGTGGCAAGGCGTAGAGGTGAAAAAATTCCCCTAAGTAATGGGACACCACTATTACACCTTTACACGTCATTATACGTCGTCGCTAGCGCCTACGTCACAGGAGATGCGCCAATGTTTATCACAAACTTCCAAGATGCCGTCGTCAGCTGTAGTCATCTCAATTGCGTGGGTTACAGCTATTTTTTTGCATTTTTCTTCTGAAGTTCGCAGAAAACAACGGAGATGATGATATCTTCGACGCCTAAGTATTTTTGGACTTCAGGAAACGTTGCTCGTTGTCAGCGCGAAAACGAATGAGCCTCCGGGTATCCTCAGGTGTCCCTGTTTGATAAAGAACATACAAGACTGGTTGATCATGTCGCAAAAAGCACGAAACTGTGTAAGCACTGTTCGTTTATATCGTGTTCACATATAACCACAAGAAAACAATGCGTTCATAGCAGACGTACGGTAAAAGACAAGCCAATTCCCTGCCGCAATTACATTCACCAGTTATCAGACATGAAAATATGTTGCGGGACTATCGTTAGCGAACTTCAGCGATTTTTTTGCAAGCGTTTCTTTGAAGAACATGACCATAAATATGAACACAAGATTGAATGTGACATAAAGAAAATGATTATTGGCTGCCATGTTGCCTCTGTGTATGCAGGTACATTTCTCATACCCCTTCGTTTGAAGTGTGGTCCCGAAAAATCTTCGTTTCAAGGGCTATCTGGCCCTTCCCCCTACCCCTCCAACCAAAAGAGAATCAAGACAACCCTACCCCTTCACGGGAACGCGCAAAACAGAGGGGTAGGGGAAAGTGAAGGGGTAGAATTGGGATTGGGCCTAACTACTTGATGAGGTATTTGAGTAAATTACTGTTATCCCAAAAAGAGCAAACAGAAACAATGTTTAGGGCAGCTGTTTAAAATTGTTTGTATAATTCAATTTAGTGTCATAGAAATTAGAATAACATGTTAACCGGTTTATTCCATTCGCACATTCATTTTGGAATGTTCAGACAAAATACTTTACTTTCTCAGTGAATTCCTCACTTTCACCATAACATCTTGTTTGAAACTTTCCCCATATGCCCTTTCTTCCATCATTACCTCTGACTCACATTCCTTATTAACTCTGCTCTCTGTCTCGTCTTTCATATCTTTAGTGCCTCTGCTCTCACTTCTCTTTATATCGCCACCACACGTCTACACCTCTTCCCTGCAGTAACGTCACATTCCTGCACATCATTTCTGTTCTTTTTGCTTTTCATTCCATCCCTTTAAATTTTTCCTCAATCTCAGTCTGTTCATATGAGAAGGCTGTAATATGTTCCAGGCTGGATTGTTTTGCAGGAGAGAGAGTGTTTCTGTTTACCTCTGAGTTTGGGACAGGCAGCTATACAAGGCAAAGACAAGCAGTCGACTGACGCAACCCCTCAAAACGCCAGACTGTGGCACATGATTATTTTAGTCGCACTGAGAGCTCAATTACAGTTCAGGATGAATCTGCACTTTACAGACAGCGATGCGAATCCCAAGATCCTAGTTCCTTAACAATTATTATTTTAGTTATGAAGAAGATGGCTAAATGTACAAGTCTGGAAATCAGTTCTTATTGCAAGCCAGTAGCCGTGTGTGGTTACCTTGTCATACATTTTTACACATTTGTGTACATATGGGTCATACGGTTGAAATGTTTAAGAATGCTTTTAGGTTCAGATTTTTTATTTTTTACACAGTTAGTGCATTAAATTGACCTAATTTGACATGCAAAAACTTACATTCTGTTCTGTGTGATTCTGTTGCATCCTTAAAATAAACAGAATTATTTTACTTATCTCATATTTGTCTGACTTTAATGACAAATAAATTCATTAACATCAACATTGTTTTCTTTCGCCATTAAAACAATCTTTTTCAGAAATCATTCTAATATGCTGATTTGCTGCTTAAGAAACATTTATTCTATTATAGGATTCTTTGATGAATAGAAAGGTCAAAAGAACAGCATTTATTTGAAACAGAAATCTTTTGTAAAATTATAAATGTCTTATACTGTATATTGTCACTTTTGATCAAGTTAATGCAATTTAAAAGCAATTGGCAGTGTGGTTCAGTTGTTCAGTTTAAAGGAACACGGCGACTTTTTGGGACTTTAGCTTATTCACCGTATCCCCCAGAGTTAGATAAGTCCATACATACCCTTTTCATCTCCGTGCGTGCCGTAACTCTATCTGACACACCCACCGCTAATGTTGGCGTTATTTTGTCACTTATTGGGAGCAGTATGCTAGCTGGAGCAGTTTACCTCCAGTCTTTGTGCTAAGCTAGGCTAGCGGTGGGTGCGTCAGACAGAGTTACGGCACGCACGGAGATGAAAAGGGTATGTATGGACTTATCTAACTCTGGGGGATACGGTGAATAAGCTAAAGTCCCAAAAAGTCGCTGTGTTCCTTTAAAATAAATTAGACCAGTAGATTCTGAACATAAACCGCATCATTTCCCATCAACCATGTAATCAGCAGTGAATTAGCAGTTAACATGCATATTATGAGCCATGTTACAATGTTGACAGTCAAACATATGTTCAGGTTATGTTTGTCTGTTTACTCTTAAACAAAAAAAGAATAAATGTAGCTAATCCAGCAGTGCCATCATTTTATTTGCTCTCCGGTGAATATGGAGTGATTAAAAGCCAGAGTAGAGTGTCATTGAAAGCAATCCCCCTCCACTGCAATTGACAACAGCGCAGCCCGGCATCTGTTGCAAATAAGAGAGATGCCCAACAGTTCATTATCACCTGAGCCTCTAGCTTCACACTGTCCAAATGAAGCTCAAAACAACGCCCACAGCAGGCAGTTTGCCAACCCAGAGAGCAAACAATTGCCACTGGACCTGTCAAGGGCTGACGTGATTGCGCTCAATTCGTTCTCTTCAGACAGAGTGAAAGAGTAGGCTATAGAAGACCATTTCCACCACATGTGGAAAAGAAATCAAGTTTTGGCACATCATAATTATGATGTAAGTCGACTATTCCATAACTATTCCATAACTATTCCGTAACTATTCCGTAACTATTCCGTAACTATTCCATAAAAAGCCAAAATTATGATATGCTCCATAGGTCATACTTATGAGATGAAAATGATAAATTATGAAATTATATTATAACATAAAAAGCCATTATTATGAAATAAAAAGTCAAAGTTATGTCTTTCTATCATAATTTCTACTTTTTATGTTTTAATTATGACATAGTATTTCATAATGTTGACCTTTTATGTCATAATTATGGCTTCTTGAGTCGATTTCAATTTATGTAACAATTGTGACATTTTTCATTGCATAATTATGACTTAAATCATTCAATTTTGATTTAGAATTAGACTTTTTGTGAAAGTCAAATTTAAAAAGTAAATGACCTTTTTAAATTTCATCACATAATTATGACTTGGTATAAAGGCCTCATTATACTTCTGCGTCGGACCTACGCCGGAGCCTATACGCCGTAGGCAACGTGTTGGTTTTAATTTATACTTCTGTGTCGTTGTCCGCGTTGACGCGCACCTAGGGAGCATGTGAAACCCCGAGGGAGGGGTTCTGGCAGACCAATCACCGCGCTTGTGTCCGCGTAGAATTGACGCGTTGTTACATTTTTGGAGAGGTGCACGTCAGGGTGCGCGCGTACCCTACGGCGTACCCTGACGTGCACCTCTCCAAAAATGCAACAACGCGTCAATTCTACGCGGATGCAAGCACTGTGACTGGTCTGCTAGAACCCCTCCCTCGGGTTTCATATGTTCCCTCTGCATGTGTAATTGCAAGTCAACGCGGACAACGACCCAGAAGTATAAAAGAAAACCAACGCATATAGTCTATAGCGTAGTAGAGGCTCCAGCGTAGGTCCGACGCAGAAGTATAAATCAGCCTTAATGCTGCAGTAGCCTACCCCTACAAAAACAGTGACACATTTTGTTTCCAATGTGCTCAAAAGTGACGTTACTTCGATCTCAAAAGGCTGAATTTGGCAACAGCAGCTACAGCGTTTTCCCACACACTGTTTCAGCAATCAATTCGTTTATTTGATATTTTCTGTAGGCTGAATTATTCATGAGTCGGTTCTTTTCGACGAATCATTCGAACGTTCTGAGTCAACTCGCGGTTCAGTCTGAATTCAGCTCGGTCTCTCTCTCTCTCTTTCTCTCTCTCTCTCTCTCTCACACACACACACACCACACGCAATAAAGTGGAGAAATTTCTCAAACACGGGATACACAGAGAACATCACAAGTGCTTGATGAAGTGGATATTACGCATACAATCCACTGAAACCAAACCCTGAATGTAGTCTATCGTCTGCCAGGAATGAAGGACATGGTGAAGTGGAACACCTGCGCGTGCCACGTTTGATCTACTCTCTACTGAAGTTACACACCTGAAGTAGGCCTAAAAAGTAACGTGGTTTTATGGACAAGTACTTTAGTCATACTATGGTTTTCTTCCAAGTGCCTAGAAATAACGGGTAAATAACATGGCATATGCAAATGATAGTTATTATTTACCATGGGATATGATTTAACAGCATCTGAAGCTCACAAAGAACGAACTCTCTTTTCATCCAATCGACTTTTATGTTGATTTTGCTAATCCAACTTGAATCCTTTATGAAATCTGTGTAGGGGAAACAGGGCTCTCAAGTGTCACGCATTGAGCATTCGGTCTTATATCACGCACTCCCGCCACACATTGTATCTCTCACGCGGAAAAACTATTTATGCCGCAGCGCCCAAAATTTCTCTGGCCGTGCCGATCTCACTATGGAACCGGCAGGCACCCAGGAATCAAACGCGTCTCCCCTAGCCGAGCCTGCCGCTTATCAGCCAATCAAAAAAAAAGAGAAAGGGGCTACACAATAGCCAATCAGAAAATAGCACTATTGTATCTGGGTAAGATTTAACGCAACAACCAATGAAAAAAAGCACATCCTGGAATTGTTAAAGTGATTCTGCTACAGCGTCTTCGTTCAAAGTTTCTTCACCCATAGAGGAAACCACTGGAGCTCCGAGCATCACTTTGAGCACAGAGTAGTAAGTCATGATGATCTCCTGTTTTAATGCTACAACAAATTCACAACTTGTTTGACACAAACAGTGACAACTTGACTGCTGTTAGAGAATGTTTCCCAGATAATTAGCATCAGTTTTTCGTGAGTGTCTAACTTAGCCAACAGTTTTACAGCCTGTTCACTGACAACACCTGCTAAGAACAAGTAGTCTAGGCCTTCTAGGTCATATTTTCGTTATCACACGATGACTGATATATTGTCACATTATAAACATCTCTCTCTCTCCAAATAGGTTTAATAATTTTATTAGCACTAAATAAATTAAAGTGTATTGCATAGTCGATGTTATAGGTCACTTTTAAAATCATGTCATATTTTATAATTATATCCTGGCCATGGATGCATTAATCATTGCATCTGTCTTTCAAAGATGTCAGGTAAAAAGCAATTAAGCATCCTCTCATTCGCCCTGAGAGGAAAGTCCCCTAAAAAGGCCAGGTTAGAGGATGCTGTCCCAGAGAAGGTGGCGAAAAGGGTAGATCCATTAGAGGAGGAGACAGTGCAGGTGGAAGGCAACAAGTCCAAAAAGGCAACAAACACTTTCAATAAACAACACCAGTCATAATCTCTCTCTCTCTCTCTCACTCACTCACTCACTCACTCACTCACTCACTCACTCACTCACTCACTCTCTCTCTCTCTCTCTCTCTCTCTCTCTCTCTCTCTCTCTCTCTCTCTCTCTCTCTCTCTCTCTCTCACAAACACACACACACACACACGGAAATTGAATAAATACTTTGTATTTGGTATTTGAGCAATTATTAATAACAACAACAAAAACACTAATAATAATATTATTAATGAAACACCCCATTCCCGTGACCCGTCCAACACCACCACCCCCCCCCCCCCCCCCCCAGCCTCTTAGAAAATTGCCTACTCTACCTTTAAGCGTGAAATTTGCCTTTATATTTTCATGGTATCATTCAGACTCAAAATAGTGGCAGTGATGCTGGGTTATTATCGTTAACTAAAACTATTAAAACATTTCTGTTCATTGAAATAAATCTGAAATAAAATTGAAATATTATAGGAAAAACTATAAAATATAGAAATGTTGGCTTGGCAATAAATTGAAAAAGGTTTAAATTGAAGCACTATAATTATGAAACAGTACAACTGAAGTATAAATAAATTAAACAAATAGTAATATTTAAAAAAAAGACAAAAGCACATAACAATATTACAAAACTAAAAGGATAAAATATAAAAATAGTTCAAAAGTTCAAAATATTAATAAAACTAAAATGTCTTTGCATCTTCTTGCACTTCTTAATTTTGTACATAGTGTAAATGCACAGTGTGTAATACATCATTTGGGATGAAAATTTGCTACTTTCGCTGCTTTCATATAGCTTATAGCTCAGTTCATTTTTCTGTTGTGAATTTTGGTTACTATATTTTTGAGTAGCTTGCCCAACTCTGAGCATTACCATGATGTCAGTTCTGAATGCCTCACGTTAGTGGGATAAGAAAGAGCAGCCATACATTAATGAATCCTCTCATTTGCATGCACATGGCAGGTTTCAAGGGTCCATCGGTGCAAATTGCTTTATCTAAAGTGAACGTGACCCCGGCGGGCGGGCAGCTTTTGTAAATAAGCCATTATCCTTCCAAAAACGTAATTACATCGCTAATGCCTGTTGTGGACGAGGCCTTGACCATGGTGCAGAGCAGTGGTTTAATTGATAAAGTTATCACAGTCCAGCATCCACGCAGAAACGGTGCAGTGGGAAATCCAGTAAGGCTTAGAGTAACAACCTTGAATGAGCAGAGAATCACTTTAATTAATGCTGATTGTAATAATTAACAAGTAAAGGTTGTTTATCTTAACCCAGAGACACAAGAAAGGAAGTGTCAAACACTGACAGAGTGTGATAAGTTTTTGAACTTGTTTAAACGTGTGCTGAATTTAATTGGTATATACAGTGCCCTCCACAATTATTGAACCCCCTGGTAAATATGATCAAAATTGGCTGTAAAAAATAAATCTGCATCGATTATCCTTGTGATCTTTCATTCAAAAAATTTGCAAAATTCTAACCTTTCATTGAAGTAAAAGAATTGAAAGTGGGGGGAAAATCACATTATGAAATAAATGTTTTTCTCCAAAACACGTTGGCCACAATTATTGAAACCCTTTCATTAAATACTTTTTGCAATCTCCTTTTGCCAAGATAACAGCTCTGAGTCTTCTCCTATAATGCCTGATGAGTTTGGAGAATAACTGACAAGAGATCAGAGACCATTCCTCCATACAGAATCTCTCCAGATCCTTCAGATTCCCAGATCCATGTTGGTGCTTCTCCTCTTCAGTTCAGCCCACTCATCAGGTCAGGGGACTGAGACGGTCATGGCAGAAGCTTAATTTTGTGCTCCACAACAAATTTTTGTTTTGATTTTGATGTTTGTTTTGGATCGTTGTCCTGATGGAAGATCCAACCACGGCCCATTATAAGATTTCTAGCAGAAGGCGTCAGGTTTTGATTTTTTATCTGTTGATATTTGATAGAATCCACAATGCCATGTATCTGAACAAGAAGTCCAGGACCTCCAGCAGAAAAATATGCCCACAACATTAAAGATCCAATGGTATATTAAATTGTACACATGGGGTACTTTTTATCCTTGTGTTCACCAAACCCATCTAGTGTGTTTGCTGCCAAAAAGCTCTGTTTTAGTCTCATCTGACCACAGAACCCTGTGTTGTTTGAAGATCCAGTCGTGTCTGACCACTGAATTTGCTGGAGTTTGTTTTTGGATGAGCGAGGAGGTTTTTTTTTAAACCCTCCCAAACAACATGTGGGGATGTAGGGGTTGTTTGATAATTTTTTTTTTAGGCTTTCTGACCCTAAGACTCAACTAATCTCTGCAATTCTCCATCTGTGATCCTTGGAGAGTCTTTGGCCACTCAAACTTTCATACTCGCCGTGCATTAAGACAATATAGACACACGTCCTTTTCCTGGCAGATTCATAACATCTTTAGTTGGTTATAACTTCTTAATTATTGCCCTGATGGTCAAAATGGGGATTTTCAATTCTTTAGCTATTGTCTTACAGCCACTTTCTAGTTTGTGATGCTCAACAATCTTTTGCTACGCATCAGAACTGTATTCTGTGGTTTTACTCATTGTGATGGATGATTAAGGGGATTTGGCCTTTGTGTTTCCTCATATTTAAACTCCTGTGAAACACGAAGTCATAGCTGGACAGTTTCATGTTCCTAGTCACCCTGGTGTACTAAAAAAGGTAAATATTAATGGGAATATACTTCAGAGATATTTTACTCGTAAAAAATTCTAGGGGTTTCAATAATTGTGGCCAACATGTTTTGGAGAAAAACATTTATTTCATAATGTGATTTCCCCCCACTTTCAATTCTTTTACTTCAATGAAAGGTTAGAATTTTGCACATTTTTTGAATGAAAGATCACAAGGATAATCGATGCAGATTTATTTTTTACAGCCAATTTTGATCATATTTACCAGGGGGTTCAATAATTGTGGAGGGCACTGTAGTTGTTAAATTGTGAATTTGTACAATGTGATTGTAAGAGTCAGAGTTTGGTTTAGGGTTAGTTACTTGTAATTAACGTGTAACTACGTCAGCTTAAACTAAAGTGTTACCATATAAATATATATATTTACAGTCACCAATACATTAACCATGGTATTTGACTTTTTTTTTTTTTTTACATAGCTGCACAATCAAGTTACATGTGCCTATGTAATGCTTCATTCTTTAAAGGAATAAAATTATGTTCATTACAGTAAAAGCTTAAATGAGTGTAATCCAGTAGGAATCAAATGAAATATATCCTAGCATCTTTGATACTGTCCTTTCTTTGCCAAAAGCCTTGTGTGTCTTCTTTCAAATATTATATTAATGTAATATTGTCATCTGATCAATGGACAGCCTGGAGGGAACGTTTTTAAACACAATTTTCATGTTGCTGTGCGCTGAGCAGTTTGACATTTAAATCATTTTATTAATTCATCTAAGCAAACTTCACACTAGTTTTCTTGAGATATCATCTAGGCAAAATTAGATGATATTATTTTTGACTAGCCAGAATGTGTGAACATTAAAGTAGTTCAATCCATGCAAATTATGTCATTATATACTCATATGCTGTTTTTTATTTTTTGTTTTTTGGAACACACACACACACACACCAAAAAAATGGTTTTAGAAACTCCACACATTTTTTCCAAGGCAGTTCAAAGTGACCACAGCTCCAATTCAGAGTCTTCTGAAGCCATATGATATAATATGCATGCAGTGAAGGTTTGGCATCAGTGAAGTGCAACCTGGCACAGTGCATCAACACAAGATTGAGTGGCTGAAATAGATCTCTTAGAATTCAATTTGTCCTATGACAAATGGAATTGGCTCAACAGTGTCAAGAATAAGAGAATGCAGAGTATGAAAATTGATATCAAAGTGGAATATAGAAAATATATTTGTATGAACAAAAACAGTTGAGACATTCTTCACAATATCTTCTTTTTTTTTTCTTTTTTTTCCACAGGAGAAAGTAAGTCTTACAGGTTTGGAACATGGACATGAGGGTGAGTAAATGATGACAGAATTTCACTATTTCTTTAAGAAAATAATGTGACCGTAATCCAAAAATATCTAAAAGTAATCAGGTCATTTTTATCGGGGAATGTGAACTGCAGTAATTTGAATCATTCATTATGTATAATTTGCTCTGGAATATATTTTTATATTCTCTCCCATCTCTGGGCTTCACCCACCACAAAGCTCAACAGTACTGAGAGCGGCCAAAAAAAAGATGGAAGACAGTGGGCCTGTGAATCAACACGCTGAATTGTCTGATGCCTATAAACAAAATTAGCCTGCAGCCAACTGATCCGCTGCAAAATGAGATTGTGCCATGATGTTCTTTATACACGAGTGAATGAGAGAGACAGGCAGGAACGGGGAGGAGAGGAGATGAGTATCCTGGCTTTCATTTGCTAAACAAAACGTAATGTCCTTACCGTTTGTGCCCAGCTCATGCGAACAAGAATGAATGGTCCCCCTGCCAAGTCTCTCCCCTAGGGCTCATTTTAAAAAAAAAAAAAAAAAAAAAATATGTGCCAGTTTTGAAGAGTGCTTATTTCCCCTGCGCACTACAGTTCAGTGACGGAGGCGTGCAGATCTGAAGTGCTTTTATAATAATTCAATCCTCTTCCTTATGAAACTGCTGTTGTCTGTGTGTGGGGGGGGTTATTTTATTTTATTTTTTACAACTCATGGACTTTAAATGTTTTGACACGCAATATAATCTGATGCGGTGGAAAATTGCGGTTGAAGTCGAGACCCTACTTAATTTCTTAAAGGGATATTTTTTCAGTCTCATATTGTGTCGATTTCTTTGAGAGAAAAAAAAAATAATTATGTTATATGCTTCAGGAAAAATTTGTAGATGTTGCCTTTTATAAAAATTCAATACATTAATATTGATCATGCCTACTCAAGCAGAATCCTGTGGGAAAGAAAAAGATGAGATTGAATAGAGTTCAAGACTTTTTTCTTCTTCTTTTAATCTCATGTGTCTCTTAAATTTCAGAAGATACCTCAGTAGTGACTTAAACTGTGCTCAGATTTGAAGATATCAAAAATCTCCCGGCAAAAGTCAAATAACTCAAACACGGTCAACATTAGTCTTGCACCTATGGTAAAAGTATCTGAGCTAAAAAAAAAACAACATAATTGTATATTTAAAATAATTGGATGTTCTATTAAAGTGCCCCTGTTATTCTTTTTTTTTTTTTTTTTCTTTTTTTTTTTTGCTTGTGAATGTAAAAGGTGTGCAAAGTTTCAAAGATCAAAGTGCACGATTGTAGGATTGAAAATAATCCAAGATATTTGAAATGAACAAAGATATTTGCTTTACTGTTTCCACCCCCTCTTTCCACCACAAGGACCATTTGGAGTTCCTAAAGGCACAGAGGTTTCTGATAGTGATCTAGGCCTGCAGGCCAACATGTTTGTACTTTGGGGGGTCGATGAATTGTCACACCTTTACTACAGTGGGGGAAGTGTAATTATCTGATTGGTCAGTTTGAATGTCTCACATCTGGGTTTTAGTCACATGGTCAGGAAAGGATAAAAGAAGATTTAAGCTGTTGCTCTGTCTCTTTTGATGCTCTGGCTCTCTTCTTCTCTGGGTGCCTTTCTTGGGGCTCTCTCCTTTTGCCTCCTCTTCTCTCTCTCTCTCTCTCTCTCTCTCTCTCTCTCTCTCTCTCTCTCTCTCTCTCTCTCTCTCTCTCTCTCTCTCTCAGGTAACATTTTACATGCTGGGTAAGATTAATGATATAAGTTATCATCATCTCATACATCTATTTTGTAACTATTTTAAGTGTAACCATATTTTGTCATTAAACCTTTTCAATTACAACTAATGTGCTAACTAGTTTTGATTTGGTATTGACTTTGAAGTGCTACAAATTGCAATACAATATTGTCACTCTCTATAGCAACGCTCTCCCACATATTAAGCTACTGTAACTGCGCTTATTTCCGTCGTTGGTATAAGTGGCAGTGGGTGGAATAGACAAGAAATGTGCAGTTTTCTACCATCTTGCTAATAACGTTTCTTTAGTCATTCGGCAGTCTTGCAGCCTGAGCCACTGTAGGAATCCACCCTTCGTATCACTGTGTATCCAGTGCTGAAATTCAGATATGGTAATGGGAGTTTCATTTCGAAACGCGCTGTAAGCGGTAGATCAATCACATCAGATAAACCACAACACAATTTGACCAATCAGAGCAGAGTTGGCTGTAGGAAAGGAGGTTTAGAGAGGTTTAGAGAGGAGGTTTAGAGAGACCGAATCCTTTATCAAACTTTTTCAGACACTGTGAGAAAAGAGGTGATACTGCAATGTATATTATGAGAAAATTTTATTTTATTTTTATATTATGAGTTTTTTTTACCTTGGATGCATGTAAACCTATTGTTGGAGACCTCCAAAACTAAATTAGGAACCTTTAAAATTAAATAAGGGCACTTTAAAAATTCTATGAAATCCAAATGTTGTGCCTTAAAACTGTGGCCTTCAAGTGACTTCACTGGCTTTTTATTGTTTTCCCCACCATTGATGGAATTTTCCAGATTTTCGGCTTCCCGTGTTTCCGTTATTTTTAAAGCAGAGACTCTGTTCTTTTTTTAACATATACTGCATGTTAAAATGTTTGCTGAATCAAAATTGCTTGTGGTGGCTGACAACTTTTTAAGAAAACACCGGCGGGGAAGGAGTAAAGGGAGTGTTGACACTTGTAGTTTTGGTCTGGACCAAATAAAAAGGAAATAATGCATTTAGTCCTGGTTCGCTTGGCGTTCACACTGTCATTTTTAAGACCGAACATAAAGATACCAACAAAAAAAAAAAAAAAACGTTTTTTTGCATGGAACATCCAAAACAATGTTGTGTTCTGGGCTAAATGCCCTTGTGCGTACATATGATGGCATTTTGACCAGATGAGAACTCGTAGAGCTTATAAAATGTCTAAAGGAGTCAAAACAGCGGCAGGAATCCCTCCGTCACACACACACAAATGAAGATCTAGTGTGACGATACGCGGCTCTGACGCCTGTACTGAACTCTGATGGGTGTATTTCAGCATTCTGTCCTTTTTAGGGCCGTATCTTGTGACATCACGTCCTGTTTTTGGTTCGCTTACATGTCTTTGATCCGAGTTTTGTTAATATTTAATTCGAACCGCACCATAGTTCATTTGAAAACGGATCGGGACTCATCTTTTCAAGTCTCGGTCTTGGTTCTCACCTCGGTTTGGTGCGCATCAGGGTTCAGATGGCAGCGTTCACACTGATTCAAATGAAACGCACTAACAGAGCAATCACACCAGAGTTCGTTTTAATCCACCCAAAGTGTGAACACACCCTAATAAGACTCCTGAGAAATTAAAGAAACCTTTGAACAAAACATTTTTCCTCTAGAATTGGATTTCTATTTATTCTAGCAGAAACCCACTTATCATGCACTACATTCACAAAACAGATCTCTTCTTATCTGTGATGCATGTGTAGTCAAACAATAAAATATGCATAAACATGCAACACATTTGATGTACGTGTACTTCAACAGATCTTGAAAATCTCCCAGTCCATCAACAGTGAATCACAATGTGTTTTGTATACTGAGCGTCTTCAATCTAAAGCCACTGAGGGGAGATGTTGAGTGTGGTAGTTTCACTTTCTCTCATTGCACTGAAGAATGTTTACTCCACATGTTTCTATTTCACTTCTTTCCTGTGTTTAACATGAATGTTATTTGTAATATTGTATTTTCACAGTAATTGAAACTGCCTTGCTGCTGGGCATTGAGTTTCATTTGAATTAAATTGAACTATAAGATAAATGTACAGATACCGCAGCCGTAATGGGTTTGTGATGGTGTACAATTCCTTGAATTTCTTGGTATTATCACTACATTTTCAGTGAAGGTTTTATTTTGAACTGTAGGCCGCTCTGACAGTGAAATAGTCATGTATTTAATACAGCAGATGTCATACAGAGATTGTCATACAACTAAAACATCCCAAAGCCAGACTTTATAGTTTTTCTTTTTCTTCTGCTTTTTCCTTCACGTGTACATTATTCCAAATTTTACTTTTTTTATTTATTTTTTAGCTTACCTTTCCAGGTTTGGCTGGTTAGCACGGTTCACTCAGCCCCTGCTGGTAGATGCTGTAACTATATAATTATGTGAGCAATCATGCCCAGTGTTATTTTAGTTTTTATCATTACTTTTATTATATCATTATTTTTATTATTTTTTTAATATTAGAATTTTTTGGGGGGGGGGGGGGGGGTAATTTTGGTTATGTGCTTCTTTTTTTTTTTGTAAATAATTATGTGCTTTTGCCTTGTTTTTTTTTTTGTTTTTTGTTTTTTACAAAAATATTGCTATTTAGGTTTAATTTATTTGTATGTCAATTTAAGTTTTTATTTATTTCCAGTGAATAATTTCGGTGGGCCGACGTGCTTTTTGGGCCGATACATCTCATACTTTTTTTTTTTTTTTTGTCTTAACGGACCATAAAACTCGTACATCGGCGGCCCATTCGTTTTGTTTTGCTTAATTGGCGGCGCATGGGTTAGTGCCGGTGTAATGCATTGGTTAAAAAAAAGTCAGCGTTAGTTGTTTTTTTTCTGACACCCCATGAAACCCATGAAACACGTAAGTTAGCTCAGCGGCCCATTGGTTCTTTTCTTGATTGACACTGGGCTGGCCCAATCACATCTTTAATGTGAAGTATAGAAATATAGTCTTTCAAGTATAGAAATTAGTACAAAATTAATTATGGAAGTTTCCTTTATTTTTCAGTGCATTTGTTTTACAATATATGGCTATTACTATCATGGGATTAATATTATAACTATTATTATGTAGTAGTGTAATATAGACTGACACTGCACTAAAAGAGGTTTGAATTTTTCTTTGTTTAATTTGCACACTGAATATGGGTTGGAGCTTTTAATTTTTAACTCTCAAAGTGCACCAGATTGATGATTGCCAAAATTGTTGCTGCATACACCTCTGACACTGGGTAGTTGCGTCCCTGTCTATATCCCTTGCGTTGAATACTTTTACATATATATACAGTAGGCCTATATATATATATACTGCTTATAGTCGCAGAACGAGTATAGTTAATGCGGGCATGTACGCATGTGTATACTTTCATTATGGTGTTGTTCATGATGGCGTTTCATTATGGTGGTCCAATGCGATCTCCATAATGAAATGCCCCAAAATTCAAAGCACCTTCTCTTAAGTGTTGAGCATCCCCATAGCACCTGCAACAGAAAATCTCTGGAGCCGCCACTGCCTGGCAGTCAAATAACATAATTTCTCTGTGTGCTCTTCAAATTAATAAGCTGTAGTGTGATTTAAGGCTGAATTGAGATCTGCATTAAGGTTGAGCAAAGTAAATTAACCCTCAGGAAGTTGACCTGACATACTATTTAATGAAGCTTTCGGAGGTGAATTACCCTGCAGGAACATCATTTCAGGGGTTGATTTCAAAGGTTCAATGTGACAATAATGGCTGTCTTTGACCCAGACCCTAGGTTCACGTTTTGAATTCAATTTCAACTGTTAAGCATTTTGATTTTGATGCTGAAAATAGTCATTTAAAAGCCTTTGCTTTTAATTGCATGCAAATAATTGTATTCACAATGCAGTCAGAGTTAGTCTACTGTAGTACAACACAGTCACTTTTATGGGCACAATAAACATAAAATGTAAAAAATAAAATTGTATAAAATATAAAAATACACCTGTATTATATGCTTTTTAGTCATTTATATATTCTTCATACACTACAGAAGTCTCTAGTCTGTCAGTCAGTGCTGTATATATAGTTGATTTATACTATGATTTCTTCCAAATGACTAACACACCTAAAGCATGCCTTGAGGGTTATATGTCATGAGCAAATCATTTACAGCTGAAAAAGTCCATTTACCGCATTTGTGTTATTGCACAAGCTCAGACCTATTCCAGTTAGTGGTTCAAAAAAAAAAAGAAAAAAAAAAAAAAAAAACCCTAAAACTGCATAATCACTGTGTAATTCATAACTCCCACCATGCCGACTGCTGTTAGTATCTTATCAAAGGGGAAGTGTAACATATTAGTGTGGAACATGCAGCTTTAGAACCATCAAATCAATAATTACACACTGCTTGGCTGATTTAAAACAGATCTGTTTGAGGAAAACCTGAATGGAATGCTTACATTTTTATATTGTAAGTTTCTGATGCTAAGACACACATGAGATGTCTATATATATATAGGCTTCTTGTACTTTCTCTCAGAAAAAACAAGAACAAAACCATCAGAAAAGCATTCTTCTTTTTTTGCAGCTGAATGTAATAAACTCACTTACATAACATGTCTGAACACTGAGCAAACCACTGCGCAGAACGCCGGTAACTAGACCATAAACTGACCTGAAGGTTATTTGTTTACATACTGTGTAAAAGAAACATCTGCTCACACAAATATAAAGACAAGATATTACTACCTTACTAGACATCATCACAGAAATATGTCTTCGCCTTTCTAGCATACTATACGCTTACTTTTTTTGCAGAATAAACAGTATGCTAATTTACTCTATGCATGTAATACCCAATTGACCGACAACATTTTCCAGATTGTGCAGTTTACAATAGAGCATACTGTGCAGAATGCTGTATCCCACAATGCAATGCACTTGACTTAACCTTCCATCTGCTTCCATCACATTCCCAGTGTGATAAATGAAGCTGTGAGTTTAACAACCTTTGGCAGTCCAAGATGTAAAACGTTTCTTTCTAAAGTTTTCTCTGATGGTAACGTGACAAACATACTGAGGTCATGAGACCACATGCTTACAGTTAGTTGAGCACACTAACAAATCTTTTTTTTTTTTCCTGACTCGACTGCATGCTAGTATGCTATTCCAAATTCAGCTTCAGTCTTTATCACTGCAAAATGCATACTTTTCACATTCTATATTTGTAGTATAATATTCCATTTCAACATGAAGCTTCTGTTCTGCTTCCTGTAGCTGAACCTGATGAACAGGAGCAGAATCTCCGGAGGCCCAGTTGTGGGAACACACTATAAAACTACCAATTAAAATCTCATTTCAGGTGTGAGAATGACTGTCACCTTCACCTCATACCCTTCCATTATTCATTCACACATCTCTCCATCTATGCCATCTAATTGCTGTCATTATGTCTGTCATATTTAAAAAGGTCTGTCTAAAATATATAATTTAATTCCTGGTTGTCACTTCTGCAAGTGGTTTTTACTTTGAGCCAGTTTTATAACTAAAATATATTTCTAACTAACAAATGTTTCTTAACAGTGGGCAGCACACCCTGTCAGGGATCCGAAGACACCTAAAATAACGCTTGAATTCTGTTGGTGACACAATAAGGGTATTGATAGCTGACAGCTCTTGACATCGGCAGGAGAAACAACTGTCTTTGTATTCTACAAAGCCACCCTGAACCACATAACCAAAAGAACGGCACCATGGCGAGAACTGAATACAGATTGAAAAGTGGTGCCTTGAGTGTGAACAAATCTTTTTAAGTTAAATCGGTGTTATTCATTGCCATGCACTGACTTAAAAATCACTCCTTTTTAAACTTATATTAGTATATTAGAGTGAACCGGATTATCGAAAAAGAATGTAGGTTGAATGGATGAATCGATCACAATTATATCAATAACATTCATTTAGAAAGTAGGTTCATTTTTATTTCATGCTGACTTTAAAGCTCTAGCGATTGAACGAAAATCTATTTTTTAAGCACTTTTCTACTCAATCGTATGGAGCCTAGCACATGACGTGGACTAAAATATATACAGTATATATCAGTCAAATCGTGGCCTCGTCGTACTAATTCACCCTCATTTTGACTTAACTAAAACAAGGGAACAAATAATTACAATGTGGCCACAATTGAGTAAAATAAGGAAATGAATGAACAAAACGAAGAATGTGGCCATTTTTTTATGTGGGGCTTAAAGGGGTGGTATAATGCCCTTTTCACAAGATGTAAAATAAGTCTCTGATGTCCCCAGAGTGTGTGTGTTAGGTTTCAGCTCAAAATACCCCACAGATATTTTTATATAGCATGTTAAAATTGTCACTTTTTGAGGGTGAGCAAAAATGCACCGTTTTTGTGTGTGTCCCTTTAAATGCAAATTAGCTGCTGCTCTCAGCACAGGGGGCGGAGCTTCAAGAACTCCTGTCCTTTTACCTCACACAGACATGTACTGGAAATGTCAATGTTTATGTTCAAACTGGAGTCAGACAATGATGGAGAGACTCAAGAAGAAGTGACAACATGTAGAATGCAACAGGACGTTTCTGAACGGTTAGTTGATGAATTTATGTAGGTTATGTGTAGTTATCTTCTAGTCATTGATTAGCATTTTCTGTCATGATAATCTATAAATCTTGTTCCCAGGGGCGGGGTTTATGTAAATTATAGGGTTAGTGATGTCACTAACCCGGGAGGAATGTTGTGTGGTCCCTACCAGCCGTTTGTTGTAGTCCTTAAAAAACGATTTCTTTAAAAGCAAATATCTCCCTTTGCTTTGAACTTTGAGCGTCGTAACTTTGCAGATGTTGTTTATGCTCAAACAGCAACATTACACTCTAACTAAAGTCAGAAAAGTGAAATCATAATCAACCACCCCTTTAATTTTTTTTTTTTATTTATTTTTTTTATTCTACCAATGAAGCCGTGGGTCTATATAGAATAGTGGCCACAAACTGCATTACACTACACTGTTTTACATGCTTTTCTTGACATTATTTTTTGTGTAATTCCAAAGTAATCCTTACTGTATTATTCAACCTTGCATTCCTGATCTCTTTAAAACAAAAATCTCCTTGCTCCAGGCAAAACACACAATTCTGCTTCCGTGCCGCTCACCCAAATCAATAACAACGTCTAACAGATCTCTTTAAAACTATTACATTACATGATGCACCACACTTTGATATCTATTTTTACAATGCATAGTACATATTGAGGAAAAGAAATGCAAGAGAGAATCCATAGAAGACGTGTTTAATGAGAGCCAGAGATTACGGGCTAATGCCACTGGGGTATTGACTGCTTGACTCCATAGTGGTTGCTTTTACTTCTCAAGTGAGAATGATTATCTCAGGCTCCAGTAAGATGCCGATCAATGGTACGTGATGTGGTTTGGAACAGCCACAGGTTTTTTTTTTCTTTGTTAGAGTCCTAAATGGAGCTCTAATTATAATGATTTGCATGCCGCACCGCTGCAGTTTTACTGAGCTGTATTAGCAAGCCAAGGTGGTTTTGTTGCTCCCAGTATACAATAATATGAATGATGACAAAATAAAATGCCATTGAAGTTTGAGCTCCAGCATATCATCCCTACAATGCTTTGAAGTATAATGCCAATAAAACGGTAGTGAAATAATTGCTTTGTGGAATATTAATGTGAAGGATCTGTATTTATAGGCACAATAATGACTGAGCTATACGTTTAATAATGCTGTAAGCCTTTCTGGATAATTCCCACCACGGGCTGACCGCTGAACGGATCTTCAGCCTTTAAACCCCTCAATTCAATGCTCAGATAAATCAACTGCTGTGGATCTTTTATATGTGCCAATTCCCGCAAGATTCATTTGTCCGTCACAATAATCAGTGACACAGTTGTGATGTGAAAAGATGTAACGTAGTCCAGGAAAAGAGTTCAACAGCTATTCTCGTGATTGAAAACACGGCAACAAGTGAGGCCGCTGCGTTGCCCCTGAGGTCAAGTGTGCATTCTTTCCGTTAAAGGAATTTGCTCTTTTAAAGCTAGCTTGAATATTGTGCATGAGAAGAGATTAAAAGCAAAATGTGTGATCTCATTATAGCTGAGAGCGAGATGAAAAGCATTGCACCTTGATGAAAAGATGAATATACTCATTCAACCTTTGATTCTTAAAATAGATTTAGCAGTTCTTAAATTCTAAAGCTCTCAAGCAATTATGACACCTTCATATCTGGCATTAACATGAGTTTCAGGCAATCTGATCAAGTATTCCGCACTAAACACGAATGTAAACATCATCTAAACCGTTTACTATGGCTATGTTTACACGGAAATGATCTGAAGAGAAAACGCAAAAGTGACGTTGCGTTATCACTTTTTATTCTGCGTTTAGACGAGCGTTATGGGGGGAAATCTGCGTGCATATGGTGACGCAAAAGTGTGTGAAATTCGATGTAGTATGCACTCCAGGCGGCTAGGTGGCAATGTGAAGCACTGCCACACAACAACACCAAGTTTGCGCGCCTGCGTACAACCTTCCTTCTACTTCTCTCCCTAGTAGCGCGAAATCAAAACACAACATGGCGAAGCGAACAGCAAAAGCTGACAATTTTGTCTGGACAGACGAGGAGGTGCCTTCACTGTCTAGCAGACTTTTGCGTTTTTACCCTTTAGACGGGAACGCAACGGTGAGATTTTTAAGATTTCCACTCTGGAGGGTGGTTTCACTTTTTTGCGTTTTTAAGCCCCAAAAACGCCGTCGCCGTCTAAACGAAAGGCACATCTGCTAAAATATTTTTACGCTTTCACCCGCGAGCGTTCTTGTGTAAACAGGGCCCAAGTCAGAAGAGCATGTGACCACGGTGTACTTAATCTAATGGGGATAGTAAGGTGGTTTTACGAAGGGGATGCGTTTGTGATTTTTTTTTTTCAACAAGGGTCATGCCACCCCCCCCCCCCCCCCCCCGAATCACCCCTCAAATCGTGCCATGAGTTTGACCAACAGCAAACAACAACCATCCAATCATTTCCCGATGGACAAAATCAATTCCCGTCCCCCATTTTGTCTTGTTCGCGAAGGTGTTTTACTTGGATATAGACGTCACAATAGAGAACAAAAGACTACCGCAACTTTCATTCCGTGCTAACTTTAATAGTATTTATGTACTTGAGTAAAAATGTTTGAAATTAAGATATTCTAAAGTAACTTTAAAAACACAAATTCCATCTACAACTTTCAAGATTTCAAACACGTACCTTCCAGCCAGCTGAACAGTTGAGATGAATGAGAATGCTGGATACAGTAGCTTTTTCCATGAATAGACCTCCTTGAATTTATTAAAAGTGATGCTTTTTATTATGCAAAACTGTCCAAATATGTTTAGTGCCTGAGTAAGAAAGAGGATGTCAAAGAAAATGTGCCATTATTTGTACTCTGCCAGAAGAAATTATCGAGAAAAAACTGGCAGCCTGAACTTTAAATGCATCATTACAAATCTGTATTAAACAAGGTCAGAGTAAAACAACTGAAGCAAGCGGTAATGTCTTAATGCTTTTAGAGGTAGTCGTATTTTCGTGAAATCTCGTGGGATGCTGTAAAATGCATTCTTGCCAGGCACCAGAGAACAAACACAAACACAGACTTAAACGTTCCGGAAACACAGCTCATTTGGGATTGTTTTATTTCTTGGACACTAATCGTCAAGAGAAACATATCTGTAAATATAGAAATAAAACCATGCATGCTGGCAATTTACTCAAAAAATACTCCAGACATAAGCAATATTCCCATGGCACCCATACAGGACTGCTGATTTTGGCTTATAGTGCATGGCAAATAAAGAAGAAAAGTCTTGTTTTCTCATTTGTGGACAGACCCTTGGCTTACTGGCCACTTGAGGATGCATTATGAATGATTTGGTGGCCTGCAGATGCTAGATACTACAGGTTCAATATGCAGTCCTCGGATATTGCCTGCACAGGCGGCGTCCGCTCAGCGGCTCAGGTGCTTTCTCCAATATACATGATCTATGTTGTTTCATTTGATGTTGTGGCAGAGAAAAAAGGTCATGTGTAATTTTCGTGCGGCGGCTTTTGTTCTTTTCAACAGGGATATGCGTTAGGTAATAATGTTCATATAGCCGAGGGTCAGAGCCTGAATGGAGACAGATAATATGTTACACAAGGATTTAGAACTTTTTTATTATTATTATTTATTGTCGTGTAGTGACTGCGCAGTGCTGAATAATAATAACCGGTGCTGTATTTTTATGGAGTGGTTCCACCATGCCGGAATATACGGAGAATTGCTGCTCTGGAAAAGAGTTCAGTGTTTAAACCTTCAGTACTCAGATAATGTTTCAAAGATATTGTGCTGTGGTTCAAAGATTTAGGGCTTCATGCTGTGTGAAACAAAACAGAAAAACAGTCCAAATGTGGTATGAATTTCAACCGTCTGACTATGCCTGTCCCAGGGGGATTTGGGAGCAGTGTTTTATCAGAGAGCCCCCTCAAAAAAAAAAAAGTGAATGCATTGAAATGTCCCCAAGCATTGTCTCTTTTAGCATTGTCTGTTTTCTTTCTCTTGAGCTCATTGATATTGACTGTTTTCTATTTTAAATTTATTTCTGTGATGCAAAGCTGACATTTCAGCATCATTACTCCTGTATTTAGTGTCAATGTTGAAAAGAGTTGTGTTGCTTAATATTTTTGTGGAAAATATTATATATATATTTTTTTTCATATATATATATATATGAAAAAATATATATATATATTTAATATATTTAATTTAATATTAATTTTATATATATATTTAATTAATATATATATAATATATTTAATTTAATATTAAATATATATATATATATATATTTAAATATATTTAAATTAAGGCATTAAGTTCAGTTTCCAAAAGATGATTTTTTATTCCTCTTTTTAGTCAACTTTAGCATGGGTGTCTAAACTTATGCATAGCACTGTATATATATATATATATATATATATATATATATATATATATATATATAATTTATTTATTTATGTTTTTTTTGTTTTTTTTGAGAGAGTTCAAAAGAACAGCATTTATTTGAAAGGGTTTTTTTTACTCTCACTTCTGATGAATTTAATGCATCCTTGCTGAATAAAAATATTAATTTCTTTCAAAAAAATCTTTAATGATCCCAAACTTTAACAAATCCTGAAAAAAGGTTTAGTCTAAATAGTTTAACAAAGTAAAAATAGCTTTTTTTAACATTGATATAAGCATTTTCAAAGCAAATCAGCATATTAGAATGATTTCTGAAGGGTCATGTGACACTGAAGACTGGAGTAATGATGCTAAAAATCCAGCTTCGATCACACGAATAAATTACATTTTAAATATATATTCAAATAGAAAACTGTTCATGTTATTAAACTACACTATGATCCTATTGGGGTAACCATGAGAAGAACCTTAAAATCTCTTTGTCATACGTGATGTCTGTGGCTTTCATCCTTTTCTGAGCTCAGATGTTCAGGCTGGTTATGAGACCTGTATTCAACCTCTATTTTTGAGAGCAGCGTTCTTCAGGAGATAACAGCCAGGCTGTGTTGACAGCTCTCTGAAGTCACCTTTAGTGTAAAATTGCCTACTGAATTTTTTTTTATTTTATTTTTTTTATCTCAAACCATCCTCTAAAACTGAGCTACCAGCTATCAGCAGTCCCCAGAAACGGCCAGAGAACGAAAAGCAACAATGAGAAAGAGAGAATGAGAACGAGAGATAAAACGGAGAGAATGAACTCTGAGGGCGAGCAGGAGAAATGGAGAGAGAGCTGGGGATGGAGGAATGCAAGCTTTCTTTCACACCGATTTGCTTCTGAATGCCATTTAGGAGCAGAGCTTGCTAGTTTTGGCTGGGATGGAGCTTATGTAAGACCTGGTTACTCAACGTCCTTGCTTGCCTAACAGTTTTTATTTTTTGTTAACAGTTAAATTCAAGATTTTATTGTCATAACCAATAATTCAGTTTTACTAAAATGCCATATAATTTTAGTTTTCAAAAATATAATTGAGATCAAACTACATTTGCAAAAATTCAGTTGGGAGTGGGATTTCAGGCTGACGCCCCCTGTTGGCCAACATTGATGCTTCAAGTTTCAAAATTCATTATTCCTGTTTGTGCACCTCAAATTTGAAAAAAAAAAATAAAAAATTATATATATATATATATATATATATATATATTTTTTTTTTTTTTTTTTTTTTTTTTTTTTTTTTTTTCATGTCACTCTGTGTGCACTGCGGAAGACACAGACTTTTTTTCACTTTTGAGAGCTTCTATTCGCTATTAAACAGCATGAAGTGCTTGTAGCTTGACCTCTCCACTTCACTGTTATCTCTCGCTCTGTAAAGGCACTTTAATCATTAAAAATGTGAAAACTACTCGTTTTCTCTGCTGTTTTGTACTTACACTTCTATTCAAGCTTGTACTCTACTGAATTTTCACATCCATCTAGCATATAGATAATAATTAACAGTATTTCTGTGGGTACAATTCGAGACAAAAGCTGTGATGGTTGTCTTGCACCTTGTGAGTGTAAGATTTTGTGATTTGTGTTGTTTTTTTTTTGCATTATCAGCCAGGGCTGTGTCAGCCTACAGGTAACGCTGATTTCTCACTGGCCCACGGTGCACCCTGGTTACGCTTCTCCATTTAATAGTGTGGCAAAATATGAATACTGTGCAGCTGTTGTTACACAGACACTTATTCTACATTTGCACACTGCACATAATAAAAAAAGTTCATAAAAAAATTTCTGTCAAGAATAAAAGTGAAAATACCGCTTGACACAATCATATCTGAACCTGCCATATATATACTGTAACATACTTATGTGAATTGAGATTGTTAACCAATCAAATTGCATTGGGGTTCGGGCTACACAACACCACTGAAATTAAAACAAAGCACCCAAGATTTACATGGACAAAGATATATTTTATTGCATGCCACTGTATGATGCCACTCATTGTTAGGACACAGTGTTAAAGACAAGCATGAGTTTGCATGCTGGTCCAGACTAGTTTTTATGCTCACTTAATAACCTAACCCAAGACTGAAAAAAATATTTTTTTATTATGCATATACACTGTTGTTCATAAGTATGAGGATCAGTAAGACTTTCTTATTTAAAAAAAATATATACTTTTATTCAGCAAGGATGCATTAAATTGATCGAAAGTGACAGTAAAACATGTTAAAAACATAAAAAATGGTAACACTTTATAATAATGTTCAGCTGTAGCCTAAGTCATTTATAAGTGGTTAGTTAACATGAACTAATCATTTACAAAACATTCATAAATGATTAGCAAGTGATATACTAACATTTTATGTATGTTTTGTAAATTCCGTTACAAGTTTTTTACAAATGATTAGTAAATGATTAACTAATTATTTATGAAACATGACTATGCGTTCATAAATGATTAATAAGTGATATGTTCATTGTTTTATGTATGTTTTGTAGATTCAGTTATAATTCATATACATTTGATTAGTTAATGACTAACTAATCATTTACAAAACATGAATATGCGTTTCATAAATGTTTAATAAATTTGCGTTGCACAGGCTCCACCGTGTCCAAAAACTTTTGTTTTCACTTCACTGAATTTTACAACATTTTAGGCCATCTTGGCTTTAATATCTTCAAGACAGTCCAAAAGTGATGCTATAGAGTTTGCGTCTTTCAGTTTCAATGGTTGTGTGTCATCTGCATAACAATAAAACTAGATGCAAGTGTAAAGGCCTGTTCACACCGGGACGTTTAACGCCTCGTGTAGGCCTGGGTATCGTTCAAAAAATTTCGATACCAATACCGATACCGATACCTTGATTTCGATACCGGTTCCTGAACGATACTTTTTTCGATACCAATTTTATGAAATCCATTTTAACAAGATTACATAACACATTACCTCAGAAAAACTTTGGTTTTATTTTTTCAGTTTGACTCATGCTCCTAAGCCAGTGCACAAAGCAACAAAATATTCCTTATACATATACATAAGGAACAACATATTTTTTTTATAAAGAGCTCGTGCTCACCAAAGCTGAATTTGTTTGATCAAAAATACAGTAAAACTTAACTTAAACTAATATTGTGGAATAGTATTACAATTTAAAATCTTATTTGAATATATTTCAGAATGTAATTTATTCCTGTGATGTCAAAGCTGAATTTTCAAAATCATTACTTCAGTGTCACAGGATCCTTCAGAAATATGAAAACAGTTTTTGGAAACTATGATACATTTTTTCATTATTCTTTGATGAATAAAAATTTAAAAAGAACAGCATTTATTTGAAACAGAAATCTTTTGTAACATTACACATGTTTTAAGGTCACTTTTGATCACTTTAATGCTTACTAAAAAAAATGACCAAAAATTCTGACCAACCAACACATTTTTGAACGGCAGTGTACATTCAGTAGGTTATTATTGCAATATAAACACTGTCAGAGTGATCAACAAGGTATTTCTTCATTTACCAGTCAAAGACGGAGCAACTTTCTGCTCTTATGTTTACTCCGTGGCCGTGCACTGTCAAGGGCTTCATCAGATCTGTCGTGGTACCGGTCTTTGCAGCAATTATTTTACCGCAAATACTGCATCGCGCACTGTTGGCATCGAGCCTGGAGAAATGTAGCCACACTTTTGATCGACTTTTCCACATCTTTAGGGTATTGTGAGTGTGTGTGCTCGCGTCTCATTGAGTATGTGCGCGAGTTTGTGTGTGTGTGTGCTCGCGTCTCATATGAGAATGTGCGTGGACAGTTTGTGTGCGCGCGCGCGTCTCATATGAGTATGTTCAGCGCGTCTCGTGTGTGTGTAGAGTTTGCGTGTATGTGCGTGAGCGACTTTAGGCGTGTCGTTGTGCATTTCATATGTATTTGTTTGAGCACTGACCTTGACGAGTTAACCCCTTAGGTATCGAAATCTGGTACCGAAAAACAAGTCATTTTTCGATACTCGATACTACCGAGGCAATTCGGTCGGTACCTAAAAAGTATCGAACTCGGTACCCAGCCCTAGCCTCGTGACTAAACAAAGGGCGCCAATGTGAGTGTGCACACCGACGCGAAAAACGCCACGCGTAAAAGCGTAATTTTTTTTAAAAACGCCTCGGGTTCGTTTTTTTGGTTTGACGCACCGCGTCAAAAACTATCCGACCAATGAGATTGGCGCTTTTGCTCACGTGTCTGGAGCTTCTGAAGTTACAGTAAAACACAACTTGGGGGCGCTCAAACACAAAACGATCTTGCCGAGCACACAAACGTAACGGCGAAGAAGATATACGCCAAGTAGCGTCTACACTGCAGGAAGAAATAAGACGAGGAAGATGCAAGGCAAGATGAATGTAGAGCTGCTGGTCTCGTTGGTGTCGGAACATAAAGAACTATATGACAAACGAGACATGACTTGCTCTCTTCTTCTGAGTGACAAGCGTAAAGTGTCAGAAGCGTAAAGTTGCGCAATGCCACCTTGTGTACCGGGGTATTTCTGTTTTACATTTAAGCGCCATCTAATGTCAGGGAATGAATTTGCATGTTCACTCGGCTCATCATCAGCGAAAATCGCTTGGGTGTGAACACAAAAAACACGCTGAAAAACGATGGCGAATAACGCGCGCCGATATTCGTCCCGGTGTGTACGGCCCTTAAGGAGAACAGAATATGCCCAAAATGGAGCCCTGGGGAACTCCACACAAGAGAGACGCAGAGGAGGACAAAAAAATCCCTAAGGCAGACAGAAAAACTTCTGTCAGACAGATCAGATCTAAACCACTCCAACGCAGTACCTTTATGGTTGATGTTATGGTCTACAGTGTCAAATGCAGCTTTAAGATCTAGGAGCATGAGAACAGTATAATCACCTGAGTTAGTGGCTAGTAACAGGTCATTAAAAACTTTTAACAGGGCTGTTTCTGTGCTGAGAAGGGATTTAAAACCAGATTGGAACACTTCCATGTAGATCTAAAAAGATTACAATTGTATAAATATGAATAAATGAATGAGGCATTTATATAGCGCCTCTATGAAATGCCTCATTCAATTGTATAAATACAACTTTCTCCAATATTTTGAAAAGGAACAGAAGTTTTGAGATAAGCATGAAATTGCTTTCAGAAATATTCTACTTCTATAAGACTTCTACTTTCAAAAATCACACCGACCCCAAACTTTTGAATGGTAATTTTGCCATTTCTGACAGTCATTTCTCATGATTTTCTTTCAAACTAAACAAATAAACTAAATAAATAAACAAATGCAGTCTGTTTTTATACAATATATCTACCTTGGCCCAAGAGAACAGCAGGAGTTCGCAATAAACCTTCCCCCTACAGATATACCTGAAGGGCTAGGGGTTTACAGTCTCGCCACAGTAAAGAGAGGGATAATTATGTGTTGCTCAGAGCAGGCATGTTGCTAAAATGATCCTCATTAGGGTATTGCAGGAACCTTGGGGGGTCTGTTTACTGTGAGCGTCCCAAAGGAGCAGAAATTCAGGGACAGACTAACACGGCAGGCACTTCCATTCATCTCCATTCCACAGCAGCAGGTCAGGATATTTTCAGCTTTACTAACATCTTTACCAGCAGTCTTTTTCTAAGGTTGTTTTGGTCACAATCTTTGTAACAACTAAAGGACTATAGTCATAGTCACCCCAAAATAAAAATCCTGTCATTACTGACTCATCCTCATGTCTCTTCAAACCTGTATGCTGTTATTTCTGGTTGCACAAAGAAGGAACATTTCAAAACAGGCTACATTCCTGTTAATTCCTTAAAATAGCTTGAACATAACTCTACACCCTTGCTTTATTTAGGATATGTGGATATGTGAACATGCAAATTAGTTCCCGCCTTGATCATACCACCTGATCCAGTCAGTCAACTGTGAAACGCTACACAATGGCAAGTGGAAATACTGGTTTAGTTTAGCCTTATATGTTTGAACCAGAAAGAGTGAATTATGCAGGCTCGTTTACAAGTCGATGTATCTGTAATGCATTTTATGTATCGCTCTCTACAAGGTTGCAAAGCCGACTCCGTGTTACAAATATGTTAGAACTATCACTTCTGCCTCTAAAGATTGCTTTATAAATAATATTCCTGATCAGCTTCATCTCCTCAGCATCCCTGATAGCTTTAGAAGCACTCGACTTTAGCTTAGAAGCACTCGATATTGCGAGAGAAACTTTTGACTCTCTCTTGTCCAGCACTTTAGACACAGTTGCTCCTTTGCGCTTAAAGAAGATTCAAGAAAATAGTCCAACGCCGTGGTACAACGCGCACACACACCAGAAAAATGGAGCGCAACTGGAAGAAAACAAAACTAGTTTTTTCGCATTTCATGGAAAGAGAGCACGATTGCGTACAGAGAGGCCTTAAAATATGCTAGATCTGCTTATTTTTCAACTCCCAAGAAGCAAGGCCGGAGGATCTCAGACAAATTCCATTGAGAATCCCACCGAAAAATACATATGCAACAGTTTTTATAGTATAGAGGTATGGCATAAATTTCATGCTGCATTACATAATTTCCCCAATATTTGATTGGTTCTTCATATGCAAACCCCTCTGTTACTAGGTAAAGCAAACTTTGTTTTAATGATGACTTCATTTTTGTTAATCACAAGATTCTAACAGACTGTCTAGTTTCATTTCCCAAAACTATGTTATTTTTACACACATACTCAAAGTCACAAGTTTTTCCCCAAAGAGTTTTGACACATTAAAAGCATATGAATGTTGTTCCTGCAAGAAAAACAAATGTTAGTTGATTAATTAAAGTTGATTAGTTAAAATCCATTCACACTATGCAACTGTCTACTACAGTATCACATCAGGCAGTGCATTGTAGTCTCCTTGAGTAAAAAATTTATTCATTCATGGGAGAGGAATAATTTTCTAAACTCGTTAAATCATCTAAATCTACAACATGTATGTTAGACCCTATACCGACTAAGCTACTGAAAGAGATGCTTCCAGAAGTCATAGATCCTCTTCTTAATATCATTAATCCATCTTTGTCATTAGGATACGTACCAAAAACCTTTAAGCTGGCTATGATTAAACCGCTTGTTAAAAATTGCAACTTGATGCTACAGAATTAGTCAATTACAGGCCGATCTCGAATCTACCTTTTCTGTCAAAGATACTAGAAAAGGCAGTATCCTCACAACAATGTTCCTTTTTAGAAATAAATTATATCTGCAAGGATTTCCAGTCAGGATTTAGACCGTACCATAGTACTGACAGAGCTCTCATCAGAGTCACAAATGATTTGCTCTTATCATCCAATCGTGGTTGTATCTCTCTATTACTCGATCGTAGTGGTGCATTTGACACTATTGACCACAACATTCTTTTAAATAGACTCGAAAATGTTGTTGGCATTAGTGGAATTGCATTAGCATGGTTTAAATCATACTTATCTGACCGTTATCAGTTTGTAGCAGTAAATTAAGAGATGTCTTATCGATCAAAAGTTCAGTATGGAGTACCACAAGGCTCAGTGCTAGGACCTTTGCTGTTCACCTTGTACATGCTACCATTGGGAGATATCGTTAGGAAGCATGACTTCCGTTTTCACTGTTGCACATAATAACTTTATTCTAGAGCTGATGTAAAGCCAAAACAATCTCTGTTAGTGTAATTTCCTATTATCACTGAAAAGCTGCTTTGAAATAATCTATATTGTTAAAAACGCTATATAAATGAAGGTGACTTGACTTGACTTGACTACAGTGTCGGACACATAACGGTAATTGATATGATTAGCCTTTGGCTTGACTCCATTATAAAACAGCTAATAATGTGTTGCTAATGTTACACAAAGCATGTTCCCATTCGCCATCTCAGTGTCAGACAGCTGCCTTCTAAAAATCAGCATCATTAGAAACGCTTTGAACATCATAGAAAGTCAGTGGAGAAAAGCTTCGCCCGCATGTTTAAAACAGGATTGACTATATGTTTGACGTTAGAAAACATGGGCAGTTTCAAACCACGTTTTTGAGACTGTCTTTGGTACACTGCAGTTTTAAGGAGAAAATACTGTTGACTGATGAATTTGCCCATGGTTTGTCTTAAAACATATTAAAAACACCACATTGACATATAAACAACACTAAAAACTTCAAGAATTTGTAATACTTGCTTGGGGACATTTCATGTATCATTCTTTAATATTTCCATCACTTCTACATAATCGTGCTCTACATCAAATCCCAAAATGCATGAATATAAAATCAAAATGGAAATACTCCCATGTATGACTTTGTGTTATTAGGGCTTTAAACTGTCAAACATCCCAGGAACGCTGCAATGCATAGCTTACAACAAAACCAGATTATTGTATATAAACTATTGTATCCTTTTGACCTCCAGGATGAAGATATATGGAGCCCGTTCTAACGTCATGGAGTATTCATTGTTGTAGTCTCCTTTTCTGGATCAGGTGATCGGATGTACGGCTAAACATCGATATCACACCTCGCCAGCTGTTGTTGCCATTTGGTGGCTGATAAAGATCTATCAGCAGACAAGACACCAGTCACCTGAATGACAGACGGGGAAAGAGCTTCATTAGTCTGCTGGTTAATGTCAGCCAGATCTATCTACAGCCAGAACAGCTCTGACAAGAATACAACAGCAATCCGCAGGCAAGAGTGAGTTATCACGGCACGAATAGGAGATTAATTGGCGAGATTTCACTGTCATCTGACAGAGGAAAGAAGAGAAATGGGAAGCGAGAAAAGAGCAGAGAGGTCACCCATGTTGAAATTATCGTAGATCACTGATTGGGTGATTTTACATGATGTAGTTGCCTTTTTTTTTTTTTTTTTTTCATTTATAGCTGTTGTCGTTTGGTTTGTTGTCATTGGAACAACTGATTTCTTAAAAGGTTAGTTCACCCAAAAGTGAAACATCATCATTTACTCACCCTCGTATCGCTACAAACATTTAAAGTGGACTTGTGTACCATATTTATTTTCATACAATAGCTTTTTGAGAGCAACAGACTGGAATTAAAGGCCATATTCTCTAAAAGCGTTCCTCTCTAGTTGCTTTCAAGTCACATCAATCACGATTAGTTCTTGTGTGACTTGTGACATGTGAAAGGAATGAAAGCTATTTCGTGAGATAATTGCTGTGCTCAACAGTATTATTACATTAATTAGTGCAGTATTTCAGTTTTTATCTTTAAGTTGCTAAAACTAATGCATTTTAAGTAGCTTAAACATTTTCAGTTGAAAATTTGTAACATTATCTACTTTACTGATTATATATCTATCTGTCTATTTGTCTGTTTTATGTATCACTCTATTGTTTTATCTGTCATTCTATCGTTTTTTTGTTCTTTATATTGTTCTATCTAAAGTTCTTTCTTTTATTCTATTTATCATTTTATCATTCTGTCATTCTATCTTTCAATCTATCTACAGTTGTGTTTTATTGTTCTACATATTCTGTTTGTCTGTTAGCTTTTTCAACTTTTAAAAAAAATTATTCAAATAAGGCTTTGTAAGTCCAACATATAGAGTGTCTTTATAGAGTATGTCTTTATGTGTCTATAAGCTTTTCTAGTGGGGAAAAAAAGTTATATGCATTTCTTTGATTTTCAATTCATTTTACTTACAATGCCTTACATTCAATTTTGAATAGCAGTCAGGGTCCTGTGAATCCATCCTGATCTCACGGCAGTTCGTACTTATTTTACGAGGTGGCTAATTCGTACGAATTCATACAACCTCACTCGTACGAATTCGAAAGATTTTTGCTAAATCGCACATATTTTACGAGTTGCCCAATTCGCATGAATTCGTACGAATGACCTACCCACCACTGGGGTTTAGACAAATCGTACAAATTCGATTCAATTACAAAACAGGAACTGATTTGCACCCTGATTCACAGTAGATGGTGAACAGGTGTTTCGCATCATGGCTGGAACGTTGTATTGACCAATCAGCATCTGGAACCAGATCAATCTAATTTATAATGTAAAAAAGAGCATTCCAGACTCTCTGTTCCTGGTTACTACACCTGACACAGACCCAAGTTCCTCCCATGTCTTCAGCTCACACACACCATAGTTACGATGCTTCGCTCTCTGATTCCAACCACACTCAACATGTCAGGTCAAACTCCATTAAATTTCTTTGCCGTCAGTCTGCTTGCAAGCCAGCGTGCCGCTGCTCAATTTGCCCTGTTTCTATTTTTCACCCATGCTCAATTTTACAGTGCCACAAGTGTTGGGGAGGAGATAATGAGCAAGAAGGCAGTGCAACCACACACACACACACACACCATCTCCCGCAGCCTGCCGGTCCCCAACAGGCTTGTGTTAATTGCGGATGACTTATCGCCTAACACATGTGGTCCAGCTGTGGGGAAGAGGTGGTGAGCTGCTAAACAATGCCATAGCATCTCTCTTGGCTTGTCTCCCTTACTGGAGAACGAGTATCATGGCAGATTCTGTGATGGAGATTTCAGATTCCTCATAATCCTCATAAAAATTCACATTATTTGGAAAGCATCACATTCTGTTTTAAAGGGGCCATATTCAACTTTTATTATTTAATTGATCATTTATAGCTGTTGTCGTCCATTAGCACGGGGGTGTGGCCGTGGACTAACTTTACTATCATTTCATTGATGTAACTGCTTTATTTACACTGCATGCACGTTTGAGGAGTAGTTTCAAAGACGGAACACAGGACATAATTTTTCACCCGAAGTGCCATAACTTTTATTATTAGGCTAATAGTCTACGTGTACTAAATTATAAGGCAGTCTCGGACCGGCCATCGGGAGCAGCCGGGAAAAGTGAAATCCCGGTGGCCTGGGTATGATTTGGCACATTGCCCTACCTGTTTGTATTGACCTTATTAATAAAAATACTACCAATCGAAAATATAGAAAAAAAGCTTCTTTTTTTTTTTGTTAGGTTTTTAGCTGTCATTTGTAATAGCCTACAATACAATAAAGATGCAAATGTTTTCACTATAGCGGGCATTGTTCGTTACCACGGCATCCGCTTGAGCTTCTGTGTGCTTTACCTCTACACCGCTTCTCGTTCCCGTAAAATGCCCTTAAATCTAGCACAGCTGTAGAACTCTAGTCTGTTCATTACAATAGAAGCAGTTCGCCGGGATATGAGCATGAGGCAATACTAGGCTATAGCTAAATGTGCTGCAAATCAAGAGCAATAATATTTATTTATTTTCAATAAATAAACAGAAATACCTTGCTACGTTTGGCACATTGCCCAGCTTGTTTTTTACACAAGCTGGGGGGGAATATGCTTATTTTTTTCTATATTTTTGCTTAGTAAGCTATCATTTTTATCATTATTCTAGATTCCCGTGAAGGATCTTGAAAAGCGCTGCTGCTCGCGAGCCACCCCCGTTCTGCTGCACTGAAAATGAACTGTCTGGGATCTCGTGGTTGTGGTGCCTAGGCTACTGTACCATGTAAAATGAACAACAACAATTATATAGCTATATATTATAGCTAAAATAAAGTAAGAATGAATAGGTAAATACAAACAAGGGCAATGTGCCAAATCATACCCAGGCCACCGGGATTTCAGTTTTCCCGGCTGCTCCCGATGGCCGGTCCGAGACTGCCTTATAATTTAGCACAGACTATTAATAATAAAAATGATGGCACTTCGGGTGAAAAATGTCGTCCTGTGTTCCGTCTTTTAAACTTCTCCTCAAACGTGCATGCAGTGTAAATAAAGCAGTTACATCAATGAAATGATAGTAAAGTTAGTCCACGGCCACACCCCCGTGCTAATGGTACCGCCCACGGCACAAATTACAAGACGAAAAATGGAAAAATAGAAAATCGGTTAGATTTCATTTATTCGAATGTTTGTTTCTGAAGTCACAATTTAGCAAAAGTAAAATTGAAAAAGGGGAGAAAAAGGCAAATATCCATTGATAATGTAACTGAAAAAACAAGAAAAATTAATGTCTGGTTTCAATTTTGCATTTTTGCATTTGCATTGTATGGTCTGAAAACTGAATTGTGAACCGTTACACGGACTACAATGACACATTGCATAGACGTCCTGCGCATCGCAACTTCCATATTTTTCTTTCTTATTTGCTCTGCAGGAGACCCAGGGTCATGGAAAAATTTGAACATTTCCATTCATTTCTATAGTGAGTCACTGAACCAGCACCCAAAACATACAGGTACTGTTTTGTTTTAGCAGGGCTATATGTCATTATGATCTCGTCTCTTTGTACTATGATTGTGTTAGTGAATTAAGATAATAACTTTTTAATTATATTATTCTTCTCAATAGAAATACTTCCGTGACCTTTAAGCCTGCACAGATTTCCAGGCAGCGTCTGAGACAAAGGTATAATTGCAGTGGGAACCTTCGCTCCTTACAACAGTTCTCACTGTTATGGAAATAGGAGATTGCAGTGGAGAGATAGAAGACAAGGTGGCAAGAGGAGAAAGCATGAAAATTTTATATTAACTCTAAATGGAACATTAATTAAAATGGTCTCATTGGAGATCTCTCAACATGAAGCTGGACTGCATGCGGTGAAGTCTTCTTATTTGCTTCACTGAGAGTTTGCTGTCAAAAATAGGCCATGCTTAAATGTCACACTCTGCTTTCTAAAAGCAAAGAGTGCTTTATTTCTTTATTATTGCTTTTTTTGCACAGTCATGCAAAGCTGAAGCACAACCAAAACAATGTTGAGCTGCAAAATGCATGCAGTTTTGTTACATAGTGTTACACGGTGTACCTTTAATATAAATGTTATAGAATATTTAAAGGAAAAGTTTCCTTCTTGCTATATAATAAATTCTCAATAGATAAATTCACATTGATTACGGAAGTTAAATGATCTTTGTTAGCCAGTCAACAGATGTGACGTGCTAGCAGCTGTGTTTCATAAACCTGTGATTTGTGGATGTGCAGGGAACTTATCCTTCAATTTATCTCATGGAATCATCTCAGATGCATTTAATTAGATGGCATTGTGGCTCTACCTCTCGTTGTGATTGCGGTGCGTTATTCCAGCACTTAGGGAAATCTAGGAAGCCGACGGCAACTCACCTCAATGTTGATGAGAGTAGCCTCTGTTTGCCTCCGGGCAATTAGCTCTCATGGCTGCTGAGGGACCCGGGCCCAGTGCTGGCCCAGCTGTCTCAAGACATAATAAATATTGACTCCTCATACTTCTCTCATTCAGCTAAGTTAATTAAAGCACAGACTATTTGCTTTCCATGTTGCCATATTGAATGTGAAGCACAGCATTCATCAGCTCCCATTGAAACTCCTAGTGAGACTGCTAGAACAAAGGAGGTAAAAAAGTGTGAGAAGAGGGAGGGAATGAAAAAAAAGTGGATAAAAAAATTAGTGGATAAAGATAAAGTGGGTGGGGGAGGTTTTTTGTAATAATGGTTGACAAATGAGTAAACAAAGACATGAAAAACAGAGAAGGAACAGAAAACTCATCAATGAAATCAAAGGGATCTCAGTTGTTTCTCATTGATGGCAATGAGATTAAATTGAAAAATCTGATAAAGAATCCAAGACATACACTACTGTTCAAAAGTTTGACAAGACATACACTACAGTTCAAAAGTTTAGGGTCAGTAAGATAGTGATTATGTAAGTATTAATTATTTAGCAAGGATGCATTAAATTGATCAGAAGTGACAATAAAGACAAAAATAATCTATTTCAAGGAAACATTGTTCTTTTGTACTTGATATTCATCAAAGGATCCCGAAAATAAGCGCATCGCTGTTTCCACAAATAGATTATCTACACACAAAAGAAAAACATTGACAATTATATGAAAAGTTTCTTGCACACCAAATCAGCATATTAGAATGATTTCTGAAGGATCATGCGACTCTGAAGACTGGGGTAATGATGCTGAAAATTCAGCTTTGCATCACAGGAATAAATGACATTTAAAAATATAAAACAGTTATTTTAGATTGTAATAGTAATATTTCAAAATATTGATGTTTTTACTATATTTTGAGCAAATACATGCAGCCTAGATGAACATAAGAGTTCAAAAATTGTACTGATCCCAAACTTTTGAACGGTAGTGTACATTTCCAAAAATTAGATGGTAAATGGACTGCATTTATATAGCGCTTTCAACAGACCCATGACCACCAAAGCACTTTACATATTGCCTCACATTCACTCATTCATACACTGACGGCGGTGTCAGCCATGCAAGGTGCCATCCAGCTCGTCGGGAGCAGCTGGGGTTAGGTGTCTTGCTCATGGACACCTCGACACTTGGTCAGGTGGAAACGGGGATTGAACCACCAACCTTCCAGTTTGTAGACAACCTACATGAGCCACTGCCGCCCCGATTAAGATGTCAATTAAGACTATAGGAACAGCCTCATTTCTATTTCCAATAATAGCAACAAATCTAAACCACCATACAAGCACAATGCATTTTTCCTTTCAAAAATAATTTGAAATGTGAATGAAAAGAGCGTTTTTAACTATTTACGACACATTCAACATGCATCGAGGAAAATGAGTCTGATTCGAAGAGGAATATTAGAAGGCCATGTCCTGAGTGGAGGAGAGGATGAGCTTGGGATGGAGGAGGGTAATTAGCTCCTGAGCAACAAGATAAAGCTGCTGATAATACTAAATGGGCCTTATTTGTGGGATGCAGTTATAGGCGTTGTATTTCTATAGGTAGACGTGGATCAGCTGAGAGTCAGCTGACGCGAGCTTGACTGATGTGACCTTCCATAACTAACGCTACCCTTGATTTTTCCCACATCCAGTGCATATTAGTTTCCAATAACAGAAGCGGTGGATTCAGGCACACAGTCTGACTCATGCACCCACCCATGCCTCGTGCAATTATACTTGCAGGTAATGTGATGCTGCCGCCCCCAGTGCGGTTCCCACTGCACATCAGCATGCTTAATTTCATCGTAACTCTCTCTCTCTCTCTCTTTCACTTTCACCAGCTGTACGGGTTCATTTTTCATACCAGCTCTGGAACAGGTAATGCAACACTTCCACTACAGACGCCCTGGTGGTAAGAACCACGTCCATCAACGGCTTGCATGTTTAATTTATGTCTCTCACTCGATCCAGAAGTGCCTGATCATGGAACATGTCTTAAACCGCTGGGATGTCTTTTGCTCAAGTGGGTGATTTTTCCAACGTAATGGACCCGGAACCCGTAGCTGTCAACATCGTCCTTGGGTGCAATGATGCTTTGACACAGTGCGAGGAGATTGTGTGTGCGGAACGTGATTACGGCAGACTGACCCGAGCGCGTGGGGGAAGGTTTGACGCAATGGGGTCGTTATGCCTGGAAAGAAGCGCACATTAAGTCCGTGTGCGTGTGGAATGGATCCCACATTAGACAGGATCATTCCTTTTCTGTCTTTGTCTTTTTGTTCTCTAGGTTTGGTCATCACAGGCTACTGTATAATGACCGTCTCGCAACCAAAGGCCTTTTTATTCTGCCATAGTGCTATGCATCCATCTCACACGTCCTCATTTGACAAAAGCGCAAAAAGAGACCAATCAGCATATAGATGAAAGTAATTGAGCTCAAATCGTTCCAGCCCTTTATCTCGACTCCCTTATGTGTCAAGTAAGTCAGTGTCATTATAGAAATCTCATTGTGGGAGGCTTTTCTGTCTAATATACAGATTGTTTCCAGTGCATATATGAGACCATTATATAGTATAATGGCTCATATTGGTCAATTTAGGCATTAAAGTTAGCACAAGTGTGGAATATGTCTATTTCATGCATGATTATGTGAGTACCAGGTCTCATTTGGACATGCACACTAGGAGTTAAGAGATACGCTGTGTTATCACAGGGGATCTTAGACACAATAGCTGCCCTGAATCAATCAGGGAAACGATCTGAAAGGGCTATTGGGAAGATTATACGCTGTTATGAGGACGTAGATTCCCCACGTAGATGAAAGGCCCCATTTAAGCCGTATTCTGTTTGGTCAGGCTGTATAAATAGGATATAGGTGCTTCACTTATTTCAAGTCAACATGAAATCAAAAACGACCCCTATTTACTTGTTTCTGTATTTATTGTGCACAATTCTGCTTCATTTTAAATAGAAAAAAATAAATCTTCATTTTCTGAGGAGTCAATCCTATAATGCATTGCAAAAAAGCTCAGTAAAAATCAGAAGCAAGAGAATTATGGATTATTAATTAAATATACTCAATAAAAACAAAGTTTTAATTAAAAACTCTAATTAAAATGGACTATTTTGTTTGCTTGCACTTTGTCTATTTCCTTTTCTTATTAATCATTAGCATCATTAGCTTACCAGAATATTTATGAAAAACTCTATTACTAGTTCTCAACCAGGGGCCCACTAGGGGGCCTCAGCAAACTTCTAAGGGGGTCCTCAAGCTGACTTGGGTGATTTACACAAATGCCAGACAAAACAAGCATTAAAATAAAACAAATACATTAATTCAACCCCTCTCGACCAATATTTATTTATTTATTTTTATTTATTTTTTTTAATTCATTTGAATTCATTAAAACATGAAACAAAAACTTTTATTTTAGTTATGTCAAGCTTTAAAATATTCTATCAGGTAGATAAACATTTTAGATATTTATCAGGTAGATAAACATAAAGTTTTGTCAAATTGAATGCAAACATTTTATACATTGTTGTCCTTAATCCTTATCCAATAAATCATGAACATCTGAAAAAATCATGAACCTTTGAATTTTGACGTGGCAATGTGGGGCCTTGGATTCAACAAGGTTTAAAACGAAGTTGAGTCTGAAACTAAACTGGTACTAAAATACTAGGCAGATTGAGATTGCTAAGTTTTTGAACAAAGCCGATGTCTCACGTAAAGTCTGCAAAAACATGAACAGCATCCAATAATTTGCAGAGTATAAGCAGACATCTTGGCTTATATATTAAATATCCATTTGATACGAAAATGTGCAGCAATTCCCAACCTCGTTTGAGCAGCTCCTCTCATTCCATTCAAATAGTGTAATAAGACAATCCATTAAACATTTATCTTTGCATTAATTCATATTTAATATTAGCCGTCAGCTCCTGATATGGGGAGAATGGAATATAAATTCATATTCATGTCAGGCTTTGCAGATGAGCTAAACCTTCTATGGCATGTAAAAAGATTCCAGACATTCTTGGAAAACACGTGCAATATAATGCATTTTAAATGAATTGCTGCATCATTAATTTCTTAGATAGTTCAGAAACTTTTAATTGGACACTAAATAAAACTTAGAGATGATGAGACCATTCACCAGTGGCACTCCTAATGTAACGGGATACACAGGGGAAAGGAAGTAACCAGAGGCTGGAATTCCCCTGGACAGGAACTAGAAAGCAAGTCTGTTACTTAGCAAGCACTTTTATACAAAGCAACTTTAACAGTGTTGGGTCAACTGTTTAACTATTTAAGTTTCATTCAGTCAGTGTTGGCCAGCAGGTCCTCATTCATAAATGATGTGCCATGTTCGTTCAGTTCATTCACAATCAACTTGTCACATTCAGTGCTTCTCCACTCACTCATTCGTTCAGACTCATTCAGTAAAGTTATGTAAAGGCAAGCAGCTGCAGATTCAACATACATTCAAAATATAAAATGTTTTCTTTTTTAACATAGTAGATTTTATTCTAGTGACTGATTATTTTTTCTAGTCTCTTAAAAGAATAAAATTAATTCATTTTTCTCTTTCTCTCTCTGCTGTTTTCCATGTTACAGGATAATCACAGGGATTGAGACTGAATGTTCCATAAACCGGTCTGCATTGTCATTTTTGCAGCTCTAGAATGATTAGTCACATGACATTTATGGCTCAGGTAATTGTCTCAAAAGGTTCTTTTTGCAATGAGCAAAGTACCACTAATTTGTGGTGAATTAAGCCTGAAACATTTAGTGTAAAGACTTTTTTTGTACAGAATTTTTGTTTTAACTTCAACTGTAGCTGTACAATCTGTGTTTTTTTTTTTTTTTTTGCTTTTATAAAATTCATACTTGAGTATGGAGCCCCTAAAGGGACAAATGGTAATGGAAAAATTATGAGATGGGAGGAAATTTTTATGTCTGCACTTTCGCATCTTCTCACAAATGTATTGCGTTTCCCTGAAAAACGTTGTGTTCGCTCATAAAACTTTTGAGTTCTGTGCGAGCAAACTTTATTTTTTACTCTCATCTCATATTTTTTCCATCACCATATTTCCCTTTAGGGGCTCTGTACTTAAGAAATTTAAGAATAAAGTTACAAAGGATTTATTTGTTGAAATCTTTTGTTGAGTGTTGAGTGTTGAGTGTGATTGTTGAGTGCGAAAGAGACTCATGCTGCATCCCAATTCGCCTACTTATACTACGCCCTAAATGTATATACTCTTTTTGTGAAGAAAATTTACATACTTTTGAGTGTGAAGCAAAAGAGAAGGCAAGCTTTGGGACATACTACTTCGTCATCTTTAACGGACAGATCTGCCACGTGCATCCTGTCACCGTAAACTGCCCTGTCAATCATCTTGTCACAGTTAAAATCCTCCATTCAATCTAATTTCATTTCCTGCCGTTTCGGAGAGAAATGTAGTAGCACGTTCATCTGCCAGTCATGGGTCTTTCATGCGGAGACTCTCCTCATGTGTTTGTGTAACCCCTCTCACCGGGTCCTTCACACCCCGCTCCGTGCGGGTCTCGAACCCGGGTCTCCGGCATGAGAGTCAGGCGCTCTAACAAGGAGGCTAAAGACTGCAGCCTCTAGCATCTGTCGCTAGAGCGCCTATTGAGATCAGAGGAGTGAGGTTTACTCGCACAGCAACTACTAGCTGGCCTCCGTTACACTCACCCCCCTAAACCTCACTCCCATCCGGGTCACGGCACCAATGTAACCCCTCTCACCGGGTCCTTCACACCCCGCTCCGTGCGGGTCTCGAACCCGGGTCTCCGGCGTGAGAGTCAGGCCCTCTAACAAGGAGGCTAAAGACTGCAACCTCTAGCCTCCGTTACATTTGCAATTTGAATATAATGATGCATTTAAAAGTTAATGGCTAAAAGTATCTTTACAAAAGTTCACAATGCTGCTGCAGATGCAATATAATGTGGACAACATTGAATAAATACATTTTCCTTAGGTTAGATACTGATAATTAATCACTCAAACCCCTTTATCTAAACCTCTCTACATAACCACCGGACTCGATGTTCTCCATGTCTGCAGTTTTTTAACACTTTTCACTCATGTTTGTAGTTCTAATCGAATCCTCATCCAACGCGCGATGGGTTGTGAGCAATATTAGCCGTAGTGTGTTCACCGATCTGCACTTTGGATTCTGACCGGAAATTGTAGACCATCTGGGTATCTTTGGAACACTCATTTCAACATACTGCGATTTGGGACGTACTAATTCTATTTTCGAATACTATTTAGGACGGATAGTATGCGAATTGGACCGCACTGTCAAATAAGTCGATTTTTGTCATACAGGCAAGTGTTATACATCATTCAAAACTGTTAAATGTGTACTTTTATATGTGTACACTTATAATAAAAACAAAATGTTTCGCTTTTCGTAAAATAAAGAAAATAAATATGATGCGCGTTCTGCCGTCTCTCTCAGTGTGAAATTCATTCTGAAATGCTACAGAAAATGAACTGTAATTCAGTGAATACTTGCCACACATACAGATATATGTCTTTAAAAAGCTTGAAGTCTCTACTTTTAAATGATATAAATCATATGAAAAACAAATATTCTCTGTTTGAGTAATCCGTATGAAATCAAGGAGAGGTACAGTTTCTCAAGCGACTGCTCATTAGCTCTAATGTGACCACACCCACACGCGCACAAGGGATTCACATGCAAATCATCCACGTGAAGGAACTCAAACCTGTAAATGCTTCAAAAACAAAGAATCACACTTCATCGTTCCTCTGCTTTTCATCGAGTTTGAAAGACACGCCGCGAGTTTACCTTGGATTTACCTCTAAAGAAGAAGAGCACGATTTGAAGACAAGAAAGATTTTTAAAGTAGGACATTTCTCACTTCTATTAGTTACCATGTTATTTTTGCATAAACTTCACTTTGTACTAGTTGAACTGTTGCTAGACTAAAATGCATGAAATCGACGGACACGTTGAAATGTGAACTATTGACAGGTAGGCAACCTTTCAATGCTAAATAAATATACATGCACAACACAAGGATGTTTTTATGCTTGATAATATAAAACACAGCATGATATAAAAGTAGTATGAGTGTTTACACTAACATGATGAATATTATAATGTTTAGACCCGTGTTTACACTGTGTTCGTCGATATCTGCTCAATCGCTTCAGTAAAAAAAAGGTATGTTAAAGTGAAATCTTCCATCATAATATTTGCAATTGGCATTTTTTCTTATATCTATTTGCATACATTGTGATTGCTCTTTTCATCTATGTATAAATCAATATATTTGTAATGTTTACTTCTTTTTTAACAGTTTTCTTCTTGTAAGCACTGTTATTTTCTCTTTAAAAAAATGCAAATCTAGTTTTCTTTTCTTTTTTGACAAAATCAAGAAAAATAAACACCTTTATGCCACCCTAGTAAAAAATAAAATGCAGACGCAAAATGCAAAGAGAGCGGAATGGGAAAAATCCGTCCCACACAGACCTCCGCATCTCTTCACAACATACAATGCGAGATGGCTGCAACATCCAAGTGAATGAAGGACAAACAAGGAATGAAAGAGAGGAAGAAAACATTAGGGAAATTGTCCTGGGTTGTGAAATATCAGCTTGCTCACAGATCCAGTAGCTGGATTTGACCCAGAGGCTAAAGAATCTAATGAGAGCAATCAGTTCCAGTGGCAGGACGGACTGAACCATCGCCAGTCTGATGTTATGCACCATCTCCTGCCACGGGAAAGCCTGTTACTGCAGAAAGAGGATAGATGGATGGATCTGTGCAGCCCGAAACGTTCTTAGAGAATCTATAGTGATTCTTTGTCTCTCAATGAGCCATTGTGCATCTCCTTTGTGTCTCCTGACGTGAGGGTATTGAGAGACAAACAGAAGCCACTTTCTAGTTTCAGTAAAGATGTCGATGCTATGTCTGTGTGTCTCTCCATCTGCCTCTTTTTCTGTCTTTCAATTTTCTCTCTCTCTCTCTCTCTTTATGAAGTTGTCTCTGCTTTATGAGCTGCCCGTGGCTGTTGGGGCTCTCCTCTCCAACTGGCTCCACAGACACGCTGTCTTTCTGTCTCTTGATCAAGAGCAGCTTCTGAAAGAGAGAGGAAGAAAGGGGAAACCGACTAAAACAGATGCAGTAGGAATTTTGAGTTTGTGCTGTGGGCGAATCTTCAGACGGTGGATCACGCGCCCATCTTGTCGAGCTCTCGCAGCTATAGTCGTTCTCCTGAGTCACTCCGAGACAGAAATATAAGTCCCCCGTTCCACCTGTCATGAGATCGCAATTATGTCTGGATATAGTTCAGCTCTGTTGTTGCCTAGAGTGAGACAGAATTTGATTGGCTGGTTCTGCACAGTTAAATAACCTTAAGCATTAACAGCATTATAACAATAACATTTTTACATTTTCGGATGTGTTTTGGCCATGTAAAACTCACTGCCATGATGATTGAGTGTCGAAATGCGGTTAGGAAGTTATGAGTGATAAAAAGCCCACTGGAATGTCTCTGGGCAGTCCATAAAAACTACAGTTCAAAAGTTTTGGTTCAGTAAGATTTTTTGGTAACACTTTACAATAAGGTTTCATTCGTTAACATTAGTTAACTAACATGAACTAACAATGAGCAATACTTTTTTTTACTGTGTTTGATAATCTATGTTAACTTTAGTCAATAAAAATACAGCTGTTCGTTGTTTGTTCATGTTACTTTACAGTGCATTAACTAATGTTAACAAATACAACATTTGATTTTAATATTAGTAAATGCTGAAATTAACATTAACAAAGATTAATAAATGCTGTAGAAGTGCAGTTCATTATAAGTTCATGTTGTAGTTAACCAACTGTTATTTTAAATTGTATTAATATTTCACAGTACTACTGTTTTATTTTTTTTATCAAATAAATGCAGATTTGGTGAGCATAAGAGAGTTATTTAAAAAATCTTCCCAAAGAGAACGGTAGTGTACTTGGGTCCATCTTTCAAACACCCTTTTTATCACCCACAAATGCAAAATCTTAAGTCATTTCATTACTTTAAAAACTAACAATGTCATGCCAACTTCCCCGAGGAAGTCCCCCTGTCCAGTACTTGACTGCGGCGACTGTGTCGGATTCAGTACCAGGACAACTGTGGTAAGATGTATTGTGAAATATCATTTGTTCTTAGTCTTGACATTTTTTCAATGATATACGTTAAAGCTTATTATGTACATTTAAATGTAAGTGTGTGTTGCATGTGTTTAACGATGTAGCTGGGAGTGCTCTCTCATTTTAAAAAAGAGTGTTATAATGAACTATGCTTTTATTTTAACACAGTCTCACCCCAAAACGTCACATACTGACGCGTCTTGACCATACGGCAACATACGACGAAAAGGGTACCCCTAAAACGTCCATATGTGACGTTTTGGGTTATGGGTAGGTTTAGGTATGCGTTAGGGTACCGCTAAGAGGCGCTGCTGGTGCGCTTATGTCTTCGTCTCATATGGACGTTTTAGGGGTACCCTTTTCGTCGTATGTTGCCGTATGGTCAAGACGCGTCAGTATGTGACGTTTTGGGGTGAGACCGGGCTGTTTATTTCTAATGATTATTTTATTTATTTTATTTCTAATGAGTTTCGAAAGGAGGCATGTTAACATTTCCATTTCAGCTCAGAACGAACGAAAATGACATATTTTGTTTCTAATTCCTGTTCTTAGCCATCAAGCTTTCCTTAGTCAAGGTTTTACTGTGAAAAGCATGTCACACTGGTAGACCAGCACCAAACCCGCATAAAACAGACCATCATAAAAAGAAATCCCGGACTTTTCTTCTTCGAATAAATGCATACTCTATTTTAGTGATCCATTGAATCCATGTAAGAAACAGACATGGACCTTATAATGAGCATTTCATATATCTCCATTTCATAAGGGACATTGCTTTTCAGCTATTTGCTGCATTTGTTTGTTTGTGCACAGTTTCATTCAGTGGTTTTAAGGCTGAGTATTGGTGATAGTATAGATGAGACTGCTTACACTGAAGGATCTGACATTGCAAGGCTCCAAATGAGCTTCCTTTGTGTTGTGGTGAAAAGAGACCAACAAGAAATAAGGAGCAGAGAGAAAAGCACCTGAAAGTGAAAAGCGAAAATGTTTCCTTGGCAGGTGACCCTTGTAAAGATTGGTCTTCTCGTTTCAGAGGAATGCCAGGAGAGAAGATGAGTGAAAAACAGACAGCTCTTTGTGAGTAGCCCTCTCTGTTTTCAGCAGAGATAAGAAGCGGGGAGAGAAAAGCAAAGCATCTCGCCCTTTTGCGTGTCTGGCCCAGCGAGAGATAAACAGAAAAAGAGGTGAGGGTTTTTCTTGGCCTCACCTCGCAGAGTCGCTCTCGGGAACCTTGGCGCTCCCTGACACCTCGGCTGAGATATGGAGGCTGACAGGAAGAGCTTCGGGGCGACTTCCTGTCGAGACAGGATCCGGCAACTTCAACGTGACACGTGGGAAAGCTAATTTAGCAGCGTGTGAGTGATGGGTCGCACTGGTGGCGTACAGCCGCGTTGGCTTACTTAAACAGCGAGACAAAATCTGCCGCTGCCTTCTTTCATGGCCTTGACAGAAAGTGATTAAGAAGAGGGTGAAAGCTCCACAACTTTCAGGATTTCGTGTCGGCGTAATTGGTGTCGCAGAGTTTGCCGAATTACATGACAGATGTCTGGTCGTGTCTTTATTTGAACAACCGGGCTAATGAGTGTGTTCATGAGTTCATATTCATGGCAGGCTGACATAAGCCTATACATATTTAAATGATGTATCCCTCAGTGTTGTTTAATTGGAAACCAGTACCAGTAAAGTGGCATAATGGAGCTGCTGTACAGATGTTCTCATGTCTGTCACATCTTCTGCCAGACAGATTGTATATAATGTGGACTGTAAACTAAAATGGAAAAACTCAAAGGTGGATATAAATATATCTCAACTCACTATTTCAGCTATTTAATTAGTTGCAGTCTTTAAAAATATATACATGTAGTACCCCCCCCAAAAAAAGGTTTTAAGTCTTTTCCAAACATTCTTTATTGTAATAATCCAGTGAGATTTGTGTATGCACAAGGAATCTGACAACAGCCGTTATGATCTGATCTCACCGTCATCGAGTCCGTCTGTGATTACATGAAGAAACAGAAGAAACTGAGACAGACTAAATCCAGAAGAACTGCGGGAACGTCTCCAAGATGCTTGAAAAAACCTTCCTTTCTTCAACGAAAGTACTTTTTAAAGGTCCACTCGGGTAGAGAAAAAACATTTATTATATTGCTATAGGTTACATAGTTCCACTAATAGGTGGTGACAAGTGACTTTGAATCACTCACTCAAGTGATTCGGTCAAAAACACGGATTCATTCAGGAATTAAACAAGTGACTGGTTGCGTCTGAAATCGCATACTAGATTTTGAATAAGTACCTACGACCGCTAAAAAAGTATGTTCTATGTATGAATGTGTGTAGTATGTAGTCTGGACGTACTACATTTGCATGTTGTCATTGTCATGTGACCTACAGTACCAGTGTCAGTACTGACACACTTCGTATGCACACTTCAGAATCTCGCAGGAAGTAGTAGATCATCCGGGGACTTTTCACCTATTCTTTTATGATACTGTGAATTTGGACATAGTTCTTTTGTCACACATTTTTCGCATACTACATAGTCGGGGCATATGTGAATTTGGATGCAGCCACTGTCTTTATGCCTGAGTTACTAAATCATTCGCTCAAGTGTTGTTGTTTTTTCCAAAACACTAATTCATTCTGGAACTTTTCTCTGAGATTCCCAGCGGTTCATTCTGCTGTGGTTTCATTTGGTAAGTTAATCATTATTAACTTGCGTCTAGTAAGCAAAAGTTGTTTACTAGACGGATTATCTACTGTCATACAAACACTATCTCACGACCAATTCGTACGAATTCGTACGAATGATAAAAAGTTGGCTAATTCGTACGAATTCGTACGACCTCACTCGTACGACCTCACTCGTACGAATTTGTACGATTTGTCTAAACCCACGTGATGGGTAGGTTTTGGGGCGGGGTCAGGGGTAGGTCATTCATATGAATTCATACGAATTGGGCAATTCGTAAAATATGTACGTTTACCCGTGAGATCAGGTTGGTCATACTGCTATTGCTAGTTAATAGCATTACTCAGTACATATCTTCTTTTTCTCTTTCTGCATTTTCTCTATCACTCTCTCCAAAATACATTCTCTAGATTTTTCACTGTGCCGAATTTCCACAGAGTGGTTTAAATAATTAAATTGAAAGTGTCTGGAATCTAATGTTCGGGAGGAGAGAGTGGGAGAGACTGCGAATTGTGGTTTCAAATAGAGGGTAAAAATCCTTCACATCTCTGGCCAGGCTAATGTGACATGCTGCAATTTAGTTAGTACAGCCATGGTGTACACATGACAGCCACATTCCCACACTGCTTCCCATTTCCTCTCTCCAGCATCTCTTACTGTTTAATGAAGCGTCGTTCAATTGACGGTCAAAAGCCACATTCTGAAGTGCTCCTCCAATTTGCTGGAACTGCAATCATTGCAGGCCAATTGGTGCAGATTTGATTAATATGCACCGGGCCGTGGGTTTGGGACCCAGACCCATTGAGATGTCCGAAACGGGTCATATCCTCACCAATCTCGATCTTTTGAGATTTAAGAGTTCATTGTTCTATGAAGAAATGCTGGATTGATTCTCATCTGGTTTTATTTCAGGACTCGAGAGCCAATTGTCAAATTTTGAATCGAGCAACATTCGCATCCCGTGCGTTCAACAGAACAAAATCATAATTTCCTGGGAAACTGGCACAAAACGAAAATGTAAGCCTGTGGATTTGTATTAAAACTACTTGCGGTTTAGAGCTGTTTCCTGAAATGCTTTGTTGATGCATATACTATAAGAATTTATTTGTTAAATGAGTTTCCAACATAGTGTTTGTTTTTATACTTAATAAAAAAGTGCACATTTTGGAAATGTAATTTGCATTTTTATGGATTCCCCAAAAATAAGTGGACTATAAGGGGGGGGAATAAAATAAACAGTGATAATAAAGTCCTTTAATGTAGCATTTTTTAATTTTGACTGAACTCAACAGAGGAGGCCAGTAAAACTGAGAAATTATATGTAAACCTCACATCTTCTCAAAAGCATGAGAGATTGAGGTACGATGAAATCTTTTCTTTTGCATTGGGCTGTTTGTGCCACTGCCAGAGTGGGGAGGATATTTTCCCATTGTCTGCACAGTATTAACATCATGGAATTAAATTTATGGAGGAAAAGATAAATGTCGTTTGACGGAGTGTGTTGCGAGTGAGGCACCTGTCAGATCTTCACAGAGAGCTTGGCTCGGATTTCAGAACAATGGCACGCAATCTGTTAAATTATCTCCAAAATGTCATGGCCCTGCGAGCGAACTAGAACGGTGATTTCCTTTCAATAACGCAAGAATCTGTCAAAGTTTTGATTAAATTTCCATCTTTTTTCTCTCCCTTTGATTTATATTCCAGACAGAACAAAAATAAATTGTCTTTCAAAGAGTAAAATAGTCCAAGCAATCAAGCCACATCTTCAGTGTCTCTTCAGAGTTTTTTTTACTCCGTGGCTGCGTAACATTCTGTAACGGTGCAGGTCTCAGCCCCTTTGCACGCTTATTTCTGACTTCTTTTCAGAGAGCGTGTGACAGTTTTACTAATAGCGGCCCCGGGGTGCCTCCGTATCTATCACAACAAAGCAAAACAAATGTCGATTACTTCAGCCCTCGAGGGGGGCATTTAGACTGACACTGTTAACTTGCCAACAGCTTTCACTAATAACTAATTTTTTCTTTGAGGAAATGTCTTTGAAAATACCACTATATGTGCACAACTATAGTTGCAATTATATTGATGCAATTCAGAGTAAAACGATGACATTTTAAATTTATTCTTGTAGTTTAGATTCTCATTTTGGATGAAACACCTTCTGTTGTTAGTCTAGTGGGTACAGATCTAATTTTTATATATATATATATATATATATATATATATATATATATATATATATATATATATATATATATATATATATATATATTAATAAATTGCAACTCCAGTTACTCTAGTCTGCAGTGTCACATGGTCTTTCAGAACTAATTCTAATCTGCTGATTTATTAATAATGATTCTTATTATTATCAATGTTGAAAACAGTTTTTGCTGCTTAAAGGGTTAAAATTCTGTCATAATTTACTCAACCTCATGTCATTCAAGTCCGTAAGACTTTCGTTTATCTTTGGAACACAAATAATGATATTTTTATTAAAATTTGAGAGATTTCTCTCAAATAGCTAGGCACCTACTACTTTGACGCTTCAAAAAGTTCATAAAGTTCATGCAACGATATAGAAAAGTTCATGTAAAACTAATCCATATGAATTGAGCGGTTTAGTTCATATATCCCGAAGAGACACGATCGCTTTATATGATGAACAGATTGAATGTAGGCTTTTATTCACAGAGGGACAGAAATCTCTCGGATTTCCTAAAAAATATCTTCATTTCTTTTTCGAAGATGAACGAAAGTCTTACGGATTTGGAACAACATGAGGGTGAGCAAATGATGAGAAAACTTTCATTTTTGGGTGAACTAACCCTTTAATATTTATTTATTTAGTCTTTGATGTGTTGAAAATAACTTCCAAACTGTTGTATCATGGTTTCCACAAAAATATTAAGCAGCAAAAAATTGTTTTCACCACTGATAATAATAAGAAATGTTTCTTGAGCGGCAAAAATCAACATATTAGAATGATTTTTGAAGGATCATGTGACACTGAAGACTGGAGTAATGATGCTGAAAATTCAGCTTTGATCACAGGCATGAAATCGAGGCCTGAAGATGTCGTACAGCAAAGAGAAATCAATGCATTATTCATTCTTCAAAGACATATGAAGAATGTCTTTACAAACAAAAGTGTTTGAATATGCAGAAAGGATATTGAAATTTAAGAGCTGTAGTGTAATGGAATATTTTCAAGCAATAACAAGTTGTATTTCATGTAGTTTCCATGAACTAGTCCACATTGCATGGAAAACGAGAAGGCAACGAGAAGGCAACGAAAAGGACTAACGTGTTTATCACAACTGATGTTACATACAGGTTTACAAACCACATGCTGAGGAATCTCCTCTTTCTCTTCTTTTACACTTGAGAGCTGCAGGAGACTGATGGGCCGAAGCCATTTCCCAGAATGCATCACAGCTTCCCACACACATTTTTCATCAGCTCTCAGCTTGATTTTCATTGTGGGTTGATCAATGAGATACGCAGGGGTCTGACTGTCTTACATCACCGTGCATCGTCAGTCCAATAGCTGCATCAAATTACACTTTGAGTATCTTTGAATATGTTAAAGGAGGATGCAGATGTGACGGTGTAACAACCATACTGACGCTTTCCCCTATTGATTTTCCACAGGCACACTATACATCATCTCACATGTATACGCACTGATCAAAACCACAATAGAAAGTGCATTTTGAATCCCAATGTAATAGAAAACACACACCTTCCATGCCAGCTCAGAAGTCACGTGTTCAAAGACCACATGCCGACGCCGACACACAGCAAATCCGATGCTATTTTCACCACATGATAAAAAGAACTAGAATCTCAGGTGGTGCAGTAGATGTGTGACACATGTTGTGGTATGAATGGCCGACTGAATCCCATCAATACCAGTTCAATACGCACAGCTGGCTACATTCTAGAAAAATCAATAGTGGCAGCATCCATCCAGTCATATCAAATAGTTTATGGCTCCAGAGCACTTGGATATTATAAATGATTGTAAGTGAGGCAGAAAATGTTGCCAGGTGTTCCTTTGTGTCACAGTGTATTAGATAAAACATTAAACTACATATTTATGCACACTCACCAGTCACTTTACTATGTACACTGCACTACTGCTGGATTGGTCCCCCTTTTGCTTTTAGAACTGGCTCAATTCTTCATGGCATAGATTCAACAAGGTGCTGGAAATGTTCCTCAGAGATTTTGGTCCATATTGACATGACAGCATCACGGCAGATTTGTTGGTGTCACCGGTGTGTGTTCTTCTGCTGCTGTAGCCCGTCTGCTTCAAGGTTTGACGTGTTGTCAATCAGAGTTGCTCTTCTGCATGCCTCGGTTGTAACGAGTGGTTATTTGAGTTACTGTTGCCTTTCTATCAACTCGAAGCAGTCTGGCCATTCTCCTCTGACCTCTGCCATCAACAAGGCATGTCACCCACAGAACTGCTACTCACTGGATATTTTCTCTGTAAACCCTAGAGAAGGTTGTGTGTGTAAATCCCAGTAGATCAACAGTTTCTGAAATACTCAGACCAGCCCATGTGGCACCAACAACCTTGCCACATTCAAAGTCTCTTAAATCACCTTTCTTCCCCATTCTGATGCTCAGTTTGAACTTCAGCAGATCCTCTTGTCCATGTCTACATGCCTAAATACACTGAGTTGCTGCCATGTGATTGGCTATTTATAATATATACTTATTTATATTTTTACGTTTATATTTATTTAAATGTGTACATATAAACTTATTTTTATTTTAAAAATATTTGTATTTATATATTATTAAAATTGTACAAGTTTTATATAAAATTATTTCCATAGTTTTCCTTCTATAATCAATCTATCTATACCTACTTTTTTTGTCCTCTATCACTTTCCGTAGACTCTTGTAATATCGTGGAACGCAGCCTTTGTTGTCAGATCCTATGACGTTCTTCCAGGACATCATTTTGGAGGGACAAAAATAGCACAAACATTAGTAAGTTGATTTTGTTGTGTTTTGCAGTAGCCTATTAGTTGATTGATTGATTCATTTCATCATAGAAACTGCATGGTGTGATAAAATCATAATGACAAAGGATGGTTAAAATATATTAATTAATGACTTGTCTACTGCCGGTTTCTAGTGTGCAGAAAAATAGCTCATTAAACAGGAAGAAAATAAGTAATAAATAATGAACTGTATAATCATAAAATAACAAACAGGAAAATAATTCAAAATGTAGACCACAAGATCTGGTTTATTGCTGTCTGCTGATGTTCCTCAGAAGAGGCTGTTTGTCTTAATGACAGTTGTAAGCTTGGCTTAAATATAATGCCCATAAGTGTGCCATATTGTATGCAAAAACATCACATGTCCAACATAATACCTTTGTTGAATCTTATCATAGTGTTTCTTGATCATAATACAATTTTTTTTTACTACTATTTTCGAATGTACTTTGATTTTCAGTTTGTTTTGGTCTAGTTACTTTAGATTAACATTTAAAATATGAAAGATGTCATGGGGAAAAGGCCTATTTCTCACTTGAACTACAAAAAGGAATCCGGCACTGGTTAAATATCAACTATTCAATGGAGTATTAGTTGTATAGTTTATATGTTGCACGATGCTTTTTGCCCACAGAATGGTGTAGTTACTGCTACTTCTGTTAAATTGATCACATTTGTTTTATGTGCAGTGAGCAGATGAACCTGCAGCACATGCTATATCGCCATCTGCAGGTCGGATGTATTATTTCACGAGACAGGTCAGGTGACTCTGATCAGGTGATAGTTTAATTATTACAAAAACAATTTTTTCTTTGTTCTTTTGTTTAGTTCATTTATCTTGTAGTAACTATTTTATATTAGTTTCATGTTTTAGCTGATGATAACCCTGTCTGTTGGGTTTTTAAATAGGCCTTCATGTCTCTAATAAAATGTGAGATTTCAATGTGTTAAGTAAGAGTGGAAGAGCTTTTGTTGTCAACTCAGAGGCCTCAAAGCTGCTGTTTTATTATTCAATTTGTTCTCTTTTGCAGTTTCATTGTGTGAAATATTGCTGGATGATGGGCTTCCCTCACCTTAACAGTGATTTCAGTTTAAAAACAAGTAATTGAAAAATTACTTGAAGTTGAAGTTGGTCACTTCAAGGTCCCCCATTAGCACACATATTACAAAAGAGATCCTGCATAATAACAGTATATGTAATATACTGTTTCAAAGGCCTCAATTGGCATTCATGACCATATGGTTAACTGATGAGCCGAGATGCTCAAGTACAAAGAGCAACTCAGTTATTTGACCTCTCGGGATGAGCTATGTGTCAGAAAACACTTTTAGGTGTTGTGGTAGTGTGCCTTGTTCTTTCAGACAGAAATCCCATTAATATTCATTGGCATGTAAGAAGTGGTTCTAGCACAAGAGCAGTTATTTGAGTTTGGATAGACACTGAAATGTACAATATCAGCAGGTGGGCAATTCTAAAATGTAAACGCTGTTATTTAAAATGGGGTCCAAGAAGCCTGAAATTAGTTGTATTTAGTTTTCACTTACATCAGAAAATGTGGAAAATTAAGACTAGTTATTGTCAAATCCATTCTATAGAAAGTATTTTTGTAAAATTGTACACTTGTGAAAGAGTTTATTTTTTAGAGGCTGTGCAAACGGTGATACACAGTTGCTGTGTCTATCCAAATGTAAAATCAAACTAAAATAGCGATGCTGCTAACTTAATTTATAAGCAGTTCAGCTATTTTCAGAATAATGTTGCTTTTCCAATAATTTAATTTAATAGGCTAATTTATTTCCAAAAACTTTTTTTTTGATATCTTGTTGTATATCGTACACTCAGCCGATATGTAGCCTAGTGTTGGTAAGTCTGATTCATTCTTGCGAATCGTTCATTTGGATGGTAAATAAACTGATTCAAAAGAACAATTCACTGAAGTTTCTGTGCAGTGTTCCAGATACTTATACTGTATATATTAAAGGTTACTGCTAATTACTTAATTACTATTTTTACTTCTAAAACGTATTTACGTCTTTTTTATGTTGAATGTTGTGTATCTTTTCAAGTGTAATTATTTTACCCTAACTGAGGTTCTCTGATTAAGATGATCAGTTAGATATTTAAAGCTTCAATGTAGCCCTGGCTTCAATGTACAGTACATTGTTAGTTTTTGTCAGTGGCTTGTAGGTTAGCTAACTGTTTTTCCCTCAACACTGTTCGTACAAATGTTGGTTTCCTCTCAAAATCCTTAATCCTGCTCTTGTTCTCAAGCACTTGATTGCAATACAACGTTTAACACCCATGCCTTGTTTACACAAAGGGAACCACTCAGAATCCAGTCTAATCGAACAGGCTTTCCACTCAAGCTGAGGCAGATGCTTCTCTTTCGCCTTGATACTTCCTGACTCCATGCTTCTCAACAATAGGGACAATTTCACATAATATTGTCCATTAAGGACTGCTGGGAGAGTGGTTTGCTCTGGGCTGAGTATCGGTGTCCCGCTGTGGAGGTCGCCCATGCCTGACTGCTTATCAACCGCTAAATCGCTCTCTCCACTCACTGATAGTGGCCTGATGGCAGATTCCGAAGTTTGGGCTCAGTAACATAAAAGAGAGAGGAGGCCTTCGAGAAAAAATAATGGAGGGAGGGAGGGAGGGGTGCTGAATTTTTATTTTTGTAGGGAGAAAAAAAACTTTGAATCTTCAAAGTGGTTTTATTAAAGTATTTCTGATTCCTCAGAGCCTTTCATGGCATATGCTTAGCCTTAAACATGCCTCGCCGGAATCAAGGTCAGAGATTAAAGAGCCAGTTGGGATGCAAGCTTCAAAGATGGGATTTTGGAGGAGTGTTATGACACTAGAACCAGTATTTTCAGTGTGCTCGCTTAATCTGCGTCACAGAGAAATAAATCTGTGTTTAATTGTTCTGCCGGCCTGTCATTATCATGAAACTTCTCATAATTCTTTCTCATCTTCTGTTTGTCTTTAAGATGTATCCTTGTGCTGCAGCATTAAAGCTGACCTAACATGGTCTTCGCTCGGTTTACGGGTAATTTAAATTATTACTGTAACTTCCACTTGGGGTGAGTGATTTTCTTCTAAATTGCAGTTAGTTGGTCCATCCATTTTTTGTTATTTAATCAATGCACAAGACTGTAAGAATCTCTCACGTTCTTCCATCTTTGGGTGTTTTGGTTCCTCAAGCACAATTTTAAGCAAGTGATTCAATCAGATTTGTTAATGAATCACATGGATTTGTGTTTAGAGTGGAATGCTAGCTTTCTGCTGACTGTGCAGTAAGTACAATATACTGCCCAATTTTATTAATACTGTAACAATAAACAATACGATACTAATGCATTATTAAAATCAAACGTTGTGGTTTAAGGGTTAGTTCACCCAAAAATGAAAATTCTGTCATCAATTACCCATAACACAAATTAAGATATTTTAATGAAATGTAGGAATTCCTGTCCCAACTACTACTTTGACGCTTTAAAAAGTTCTTAAAAAGATCGTAAAACTAATCAATATGGAAATGTTCTCAAGAGACACAATTGCCTTATATGATGAACAGACTGAATTTAAGCTTTTATTCACATGTTAAACATTCATCAATGCACATATCAGATATGGTAAAGGGAAGCTCAAGCATGTTTGCTTGACGTACGAGAACCAGTGAGGTTCATTCTCGTGTTATGCAGCACGTCTGAGCTTCCGCAAGAACCAATGAGCCATAACCTGTCCCTAACCTTACCCAAATCACACCTTGTTTTGCAATACAATATGAACACAATAAGTACATTGCACTTACTTTTGATGTAAGGTCCTATATAAGGTGTGACGAAGTTTGTAGCTTTGAAATCGAAAGTTTCTAAGTGTCTTCTACCCCAGCACTGGCGCAAACATACAGCGGCCCAGATGGGGAACCACAGCTGGCATTCCCCTGTGTGTTTGTGTTTGGTGCCAGCCGAGTGGTTCCTGGTGTCTAATGTATGCCCACACACACACTTGGCCGATGTAGGTGTTTGCATGAGAACAAGAGCGAGGCCAAATGTGAGTACGAGTGTGAATGTGTGAGCGCAGCTGTCTGATGATGTGCGTGTGGTTGCCAGATCCTCTTACCGAGAATCTGTGGCAAGTGGGCAGGTGATGGTGATGATGATGGGTCATTTCCCATCATTCTCCTCTCTTGGACTCCATATTTCTACTTGAAAATCACCTCTGAGTGTCCTCCTTTAGCCCCCCTTTATTTCTTATTTCAAATTTGATTTTTACAATCCACCCGTTTTGTTTTTCACTCTGAGAGAGAAATGGGTTTCCACTCCTTTCTGTCACACACTGAAACGGCATCCGCACAGATAAAAGACCTCTGGGCATTGTGCACCTGAGTGTATCTATCTTCAAGTCGATGTGTGAGACTGCGAAGTAAAGTGAAGTTTGCAAGTGTAATCTCACCTTGTCTCAGAACAATCCTTGCCAAATTCATTACCCATTATTCCCCTTTTCATCCTGTTCACGGTTCTGCTGGTTTATTTTGATGTCAGGTTGTGAAGGTCAACATGAAACACATTTACAACATATTTTAATTCAGTGTGATCTTGTGTTTTTAAACAGAACTGAATATTCAGTGAGGAAAAATAGAGTGGGACTTGATTTTATTTATTAGGAATTGATTGGATCATTAAAAATAAGAGGGTTTAGTGATGGCCGCAAATAAAAATGTAATTTATTATAATTTTCTTTGGAATAATATGCATGATGCAAAATAATTAACCATAAGATTTAACCATTAAGTACAATTTAAATTTTATTTTGACTCACACAAAAAGTTTTTTTTTAGGGTTAATTTAACGATCTAAGTGCATGGTCTAAAGCGCAGGGCGCAAGTGCACTTAGGACGTGTCCGAATACACTTTTGCTAGTTTAACGGCGGGAAAAATGGTCGGCGCGTGCGGTGCATGGTCTAAAAGGGTTGTTCCTATTCTCTTAATGAGTAATGGGTGTGTTTTGGGCATAACATGATTTATATGGTGGAATTTGCAAGCAGAAAGACTGAACGCTTCTCTAGCGAGGAAACGGATCTGCTCGTGCGTGAGGTTAAAGCGCACAAGCAGACCATCTACGGGACAAGCCGGATTCCACCACATCTTTCTGTACACAATAATATTCTTTTACATTGTAATCCTTTTATTTTTTGTTGTCGACCCGCCTATAGGCACACATTACTAATTGGCCATTGACTTTAGACCAGGGGCCGGTTGCATAAACCTCTAAGACTAGTCTTACAAGTTAGACATCAATTTATTTTCTTTAAGACGGTTCATAGCTTTTTTAAATCGGTTACATAAAAACGTAGATAAGCCTACTTTGATACGTAAAACTAAGACTGACTGCCCCTGACTAACTGCTAGTAGGTCATACTAGAACTTAAAGGAGACATATCTTTAAATCGTTCCTTTTTACATGTAAATCATACATTTGTAGTCTATATAAAGCGGAACTGCAATGCTTGGGTCTGAATTCCTCATTATTATAGCTCCACAGGCCCCTTTTCTACCCCTTTTCTGAGAGCAACTCGTTTTGGTGCGGTCTCTTTAAATACAATTGAGACACTTCATTCCCCGCCCCCTCTCCAGGATGCAGAGGTGACACTCGGTTCAACTCCACCCCGTTCGGCCATTTTTGTAGTTTGATAGCAGAGATACGATTATCTAGTGGCACAGAAACTTTTTATTCACACGTTATTAACAAAATTAATGTCAACAACGGAAGACTTGTCCAGCCAGCCTTACATGTTCGAGCCAGAGTCGGAGCCGGAGCGAGATGAAAATGAAGACGACGAACCTGCAGAACAACATCTTCATATGGATGTATCGCAATGGTGTGTTACTGTATTTACACATGAAACTTTGGTCTTCCGACCTTTTACCACCGTGTCGATTTATTTTGATTAATATGTGGGAGGGAGAGAGAGCAAGACAGCGTCTAGTTTGGAGACGGTGAAGTCTTGTTTACACTTTCGCCTGGCTCCGAAGAGAGAGAGAGTGAGTGCGCGCGACCGGGTCTCTCTCTGCTCGTTCTTTCAGTTAAACATAACTTACCCTCTCGTAACTCCTGCATCTTTTAGCTTGGACTACAAAATTGCAGCGAGAAATAAAAATGGCGGATTGCTGGAAGTGTTGGGCTGGAAGTCAATGTCCTTATTTGGCAGTTCTGCTGCAAATACTGTGACGTAATAATTCACAAAACGTCATAGATAACAGAAAAATCGGAACAGGTTGAAAAATAAGGCCAAAACAGAATATAAAGATATCAACGAAACACCTGAAGAGAATAATTTCAACTTTTCTGTACTTCTAAACACTCCAAATATACAACAAAATGCATTTAAGGGCTAAAAAAGTGGATTTAGCATGATATGTCCCCTTTAAGACACTATCTTAACATTATGGCTATGTTTATGCAACCGGCCGCAGGTTTTTGTTGGTCAGTGACCCAGTCTATTTCAGTTGCCTCAAAATAGCAACGCGCCAACAATGCGCCTGAACACATCTCGTTTTCAGACCAGCACGCCCATGGGCGAACAGATGGGTGTAAAAAAATTGCTATTTAAACAACATGGTGCAGGATGTGAAAATGATAACTGCGTCAGGCTGAAACTAGCAAAAAACACTTGCGTCACGCATGGCACTGCATTGCACCGGGTGTAAGATCGGGCCCAATAGGTCTATGGTGAGAGAATTGTGCAATTGTGATTCCATGTTGCTTTTAATTTGACTAACATATCAGAGCACATGCTGTACATACACTCTCCTGGCCACATCTCTGACAACTCTCTAAAGATTAAATTAATTGTGAATTTGTTTTCTTCGGCTCAGCTCGGTTTGATGCCCAAAAATACCCGTTGTGACACTCCCTCTCTTTTCATTTTCGTTGTGCAGAAGTATATCCATCCGATTGTATTTAATTCAACACGGAGCCAACTGTATTTAAATTACTTCAAAGAGTTGGAAGCAGTATTATCAAAGGCTTTGAGTTTGACAGCTCACGCTGTGGAGAACGGGGAGGCGCAGGACGGCTTGACTATGTATGAGAAGCCTGTCCGATTAGTGCGAGAGAATATTACAATACTGTTAACGTTCCTGAAGGAGTGAGGCTTGCACATGAGATGCTTTTGTTAATAAGATGTGAGTTTAAATCATGCCAATATGTGTGTCAAATAGAATCCCAAGGCTCTACCATCTCAGATGGAGTGCAATAGTCATTTTGGGTGACTGTTTCTTTAAGTGTATTGCCGAGAACGCTTGCTAAATCTCTCAGCAGGTGAATGCTTGAGATTTATTGTCAGAAGAGTTTTGGGGTTTATTTGAGAACACAGATCTCAAATGGGTTTTGCACGCATAATTCTGTAGTTTATTTTCAAGAAGCAGAATTTAAAATGGGCTCTTGAAATCTCAAGTTCTTGTTTACTGTGAGTAGTAACAATTCTCACATGCATAACTGATGTTTTACTTATTAAAACATCTTGAGGTACAAATGAAGGCACACGTGCACTGTCAATCGCACCAAGGGGGTCATGATTGGTTGGTTATAGCTGGATCCACCTTGTCTATTTTATTTGATTTATTTCATTTCATATACTTTATCTTATGTTATTTTGTAAGCAACATTCAGATTGCAAACATTGGTTATATTACAGTAGATTTCTTTTTTCTGTTTCTCTTTCTTCTCAGACCTTAAGAAAGTAGTGAAGAGTTTATACTATACTAAAATACTAGAGTACATATCACTACATGCTGTAATGTAAAATAGTATACTCAGTTGTTGTCAAGTGTCCTTATTATGTCATGCATTTTTAATTCAGAGAGCGGTGCAATTTTATCATTATTATGCTTTTTTGTGCATTCATAATTCATAACTTTTTTAATATACTTCAATATCTTAATTGTAGGCTATTTATGTGGCAATATATCACCATGATACATTAATAAAGATCAATATAGCAGCCAGCCAATTACAGGTGTGTTTATATGCATTTTCCAATCAGAACTTTCCATTTTTTAATTTACAAATGTTGTAAGTCATCAAGGTATTCCAAATCATACTGAAAATGTACATTATGTGCAAAGTTCATATATATATACTAAGTACTAAGAAACCGTACAATAGGTATTCTGAACATAGAAATGTTTGAGTGAATGTTTGAATCTGACCGAAAGCATAAATCAGCCCTTACAAAGGCACTGCCTGTGATGGACATTTGTCAGATTAAACACATCATGTATTTTACATGAGTCTGTGTTACAGTGTTTACACAGTCTCTTAGAGCAGCAGAGAGTGAATCAAACAGCTGAAGAGGAGGGGAACCAGTGTGTACACAGCTTTTGTGTGTGTGTGTGTGTGTGTGTGTGTGTGTGTGTGTGTGTGTGTGTGTGTGTGTGTGTGTGTGTGTGTGTGTGTGTGTGTGTGTGTGTGTGTGTGTGTGTGTGTGTGTGTGTGTGTGTGTGTGTGTGTGTGTGTGTGTGTGTGCGTGCCTTTTTTTCCCAGCCCAATGATTCCTCAAAACCCACCCAAAAAAGTGGCCAATCTTTCTGCAGAATCTTTTAAGTATTGGAAATATCCAGCGGCAATGAAATATTACGGCTAGGAATGTGTTGGTATAGCGTTACAGCAAATGAAAAATTAAACATGTTTTTATGAACTGCAGACTGCAGCGCGCTCCAATCTTAATGACCCTGGAGGATCGTTAAAGTAAACAGTCATTTGAGGTTAATTACCTCTGACCCTTTAGTCTCTTTCTCATTTTTCTTCCTCTCTCCTTTCTCTCTCTTATTCCCTAAAGAAAAGAAAATGTTATTAATATCTCGACTTTTTCTCAGACAAGGCAATGAGATTAAATTGAGAGCAAATGGAGAGTACATTTAATATACAGCATGCTGTGTGATTTCTGTATTTTCATCTAGATGCCTGATGCCTGATGTAGGTCACAAAAACTAACAATGTAGGTGGAAATGGAAAACTAACTTTATCATGCTCTGAGAGCCCTCTAGTGGTCTGGAGCATTTCCGTGGTGTTGCGGCTTTATTTCGTTGTGTTGTACATTTTCCGTTGTGTTGTGGATTCATTTCGTTGTGTTGTACATTTTCCGTTGTGTTGTGGATTCATTTCATTGTGTTGTGAACTTCTGGGCCACCGTACTATATCAAAACTGAACTGCACTGACTGCAGAATTTGCGAGAATATGCTTGGACTTATGTGATTCTTCAAATTTAAAATGCTTTTATTTTATAAAAAATACCCACAATCCAATATATGAATGTTTCATGGGGCACGAATATAACCAATACCACATTATTATATTAAAATATATATATTTCCTTGCACAGCATCAAATACAGTGCTAATTTCCAGATAGGCTAGTAAAGACAGAATGATCAATACCACCCACATAAAGGGTGAGGAATTAGTTTTAAATATATATGACTCTTGCAAATTGTCCTCAGGCTAAATTAACACCCACCACTAATGGGTCTCCGCTCGCTTTCATTAGGCTCAATACAAACTCGATAACGGTTTTCTTAGATTGGGGTCTGATCCCTCAGGCAGCTCATGAGGATCTGGATCTGTGTCATTTCAGAGAGCAAACATCATCAAGTGTATTATTCATCGGGTTCTTGTGTTTGAAGCCGTGATTGCGCATTAGCTATAGTCCACTGGGATACAAATGGACCCGCGATGGCCCAGCGGATCGAGACATTCATGCTTCCTATTGACTTTTCATTGCAGTGGCCATTAACATCCCCTTGTGTTTATCTGTGTGGTTCAACGACTTCTCTTTTGCCATTTCACTTCTCATTATGGTCTTTCGGGAGCCATTAGCATAAGTCATAATTTGGAGGAATGTTGTCGTAGCGTTGAGCGAGGAGCGGAAAGAGGTTTGGAAGTGCCGTTTGAATGGCTCAAGTTCAATGGATAAACCTGTATGTGTTTGCAGTGTGAAATTGACAGGACTGATGAATGACCGCTATGCTTTCTCGAGCTGTGCGCTTTGAATACCAAAAGTCCTCTTAAAAAACATGATGTAAAGGGCAAGAAGGGAAATTAAATGCACCATCTTGTTACTTAATGCAAACTCAGAAGCGTATCAGTATCTACTGTGTGCATGCACATGATGAGAATGCATAGCGCATTCACAGATAGCAAGAAAGGCTCGGTTCCAATAGGTGTGAGCTGTCTTTTAGGGCAAGGTCATGTTTATTTTGTGTGTGTGTGTGTGCGTGTGTAACTGTTACAGTATCTTCAATTCTCCATCTCTAAATTTATTTTCAGACTCAATGCATTGCACCTTTGTACAGAAATCATTGGTGCTGAAGTGTGCATTGAGCAGATGACTGGTGTCTTTGTCAATCTTGACTCATTTATTTTCAAGAGAATGGACCACAATGGCAAAAAAATAATAATAATAATAATAATTTGACCCCCATTTGAAAACCTTTCAAAAATCGAGTGTCGCCTTCTCATTCACATGTCCCAGACAAAAGTGTGCAAGTGTGTCTTTGTCTCTAAATAATAGCGTGCACCTCTTGAGTGACAAGCTATTTGTCAGGTACTGATCTGCATTCTAGTGTGCCAGGTGATATTGAGAGGAGAAGCAAACACTCAGCTCTGATTAGTTATCACCCGTTTGAGACAGAAAGAGAGAGAGAAACAGGCAAGGCTCTGTTCATACATTTGAAGAAGTGCGTGTCTGTACAAACATCTGGAAGCATGTGATTGCATACTAACAAGACAGGAGCTGGGAGCTGGAGGTTAACCTGATGTTGCATATACATTTGCATTGCTGCATAGACCTCGGGGAATATTCACTGCAGCGTAATTGACCCGTACATCTTCACTAAAAACAGAACAAGACATCTACATTGCTCTGATCAAAAATCCAATCAGCTGCCTACAGAGGCAGTATTTTAAGACATGCTCCGAGTCCTGACACATGCTGACACACCAACAGTTGGGCAATATAGTTACTGTATGTCCTCTTTTTGCCAGATTATAAAACTGTCACATTAGTGGATGGCAATCCCAGAATGAATTTATAAAATGATGTATTATTATTGTATTCAGTAAGGCATTACATATCAAAAAATGACATTTAATACAATTATAATGTTACAACACACTGTAACACAACACTGGTCACATCTAAATTTTTCAATTGGCCCAAGTGAAATTCTGTAAATTTAATTTTATAATTTACAGAATTTCACTTGGGACAATTGAAAAATTTAGATGTGACCAGTCACTAGAAAATTTTGAGTTAGGGAGGTTAGACATTTTTTACAGTGCAACAACAACAACAAAAAATCAATTTCAAGCATGTTGTTCTTTTGAAATTTCAACATTGATATTTAAACGACTATTAAAATTTTAATAATACTGTATTTTTCATCAAATAAATGCAGCCTTGGTGAGCATAAGAGACTCGATGTTATATGTTTTAAAAAAAAAATCTTACCGACCAAACTTTTGAGCAGATATTGTTGTGTGTATTTAAAAAATAAAAAATAAAATGATCTAATGCAGTATTTGTGTATAAAAGTATAAAATTAGCTCCGCAACATTGCTAATGCCATGGAGTGAAATCGCATGAAGTTCCATGACAAAAAAAGCAGCTTCCTATAGGTAGTAATCAGCAGGGTATAGCTTGCTTTATGTTGGAACAGAGCCTTATGATTGAGTAGGCTGTTATTATGGTGCAGCAGTGTTTTTAAGACCATTACACTGTTTTCTTTATCATTTGCTCCTCTGTGCAAGTCAGGGTATTTTTCCATTTTTTTTTTTTTTTTTTTTCTAAATTTCCTTTTTCATCTTTTTCATAATATAACAAGGATGAGGGCAATTTCAAAACATATTGTAGGCTATGTCCTAGCGGAACACTATTAGGCCTATGCTATCTATTATACCTCAAAAAGTGTCAGATTTATAATCGTAAGAGCACATGATAGCTATAATGAGCTTGCATTGTATCATGAATAATGCAAGCAATTTTTATTCACCCAAGTTTATTTTGCAAGTAGCTCTTTAGATCTAGCATTCTGTTCCCTTTGAATCAAACACAGAGATAAAGTAAGTGCGTAAGATTACATCTTATTGGACTGAATGAATTATAGCATTTATTTGAATTAATTATCGAGAGAGAGAGAGAGAGAGAGAGAGAGAGAGAGAGAGAGAGAGAGAGAGAGAGAGAGAGAGAGAGATTCGTACCTGCGTCTATGTGTTCAGCGTCTCTCTCTCTCTCTCTCTCTCTACAGCAGTTCTATTAACAATGAAGCTGTGAGTTTAATTATTTCAAAATAGCGATGTAACCCAATGTAGCGATTCAGCAGCCAAGCTATTTTATTGCAAAAATGTGTGGGGCAGCGCAGATAGGTTTTTGTGGACCTGAATGTGTGTGTGTGTGTGTGTGTGTGTGTGTGTGCGCGCGCGCCGCGTGCGTGCGTGTGCGTGCGCTAAGCTTCAATGAAAACAGCGCATTAATATAGAACAGTGATTAAACTGGCTTGGAACTACCTGTGCGTTAAACGGTCTTATACTACAGGGCCACTGAATGCTTGAATCTGATTGGTTGACGAACGTTCTAAGGTGTGCATTATTTTCAGGGAAACGCACAGCTAAAGTAGTTCCAGGCAGGTCTTGACCGCATTACAGTTCCATATCACTTCGCGTAGTTAACGGTAATAACGGAAAATAGGATACAATTCATATCAAGAAAAAAACATTAAGCCCCATGCGCTTGATCTGGAATTTTCAATGTCTAGCTTCACAATCAATGGAAACATGCAGTTTAATTTGAATAAATAAAGTATATAGTCCTATCTATAATCAATAGAAAATTAAACTGAATATAGGCTAAATAAATGGATAGTCCTGCAGCACGGATTATTATTGCAGATAATATAACAAATAAATAATTATTGATAGGCCTACTTGTTAAAAGGGTTTTGTGTTTCATTTATTTGGCTAGTCTACTGTCATCTGTCAATAATAGAAAAAAAAGAATGAATTAAATTTATTTAATAAATAAATAATAATATTGACGCACATGCTTTTCTGTCTCATTATTGCAACATCTCTCTCTCTAATAACTGCATTAATAACTGGGGACACACTTTAAGGCCGGTTATGAATGTAATTTGATACGTATGACTGATCATGCCCAAACGCGTGTTCAGCGCGTTCAGTCTGTGTTCAAAGCGGTTCAAAGTCGGTGTTTAAAATCTGCTGCAGTCGATGAAAACAGTCAGAGAATGTGTCAGCTAGTCGTGTGTCCCAGCATTAGTCTGCTATCAGCGGCTCAAACCTCCGTTACTAACTCTAAAATGACGTTTTGGAATTAGCAACGGAGGCTTTGGATTAGATGCGTAAGAAATTAGTCCTACATACAAGAGTGTTTTAATGACAAAAGCTTAACAAACGTCTTGAAATACATAATCTGAACAATGTTTCGAGGTGTGGTAACTGTAGTATAAGCGGAATAATTGACTTCAGGCCGTTGAATTATTAGAAAAATAATGCACACCCGAGGTGAACGGCCACTCCTCTTCGCGTCGTGACCGCATTACCACCTCGGGTGTGCATTATTTTTCTAATAATTCAACGGCCTGTCGTCAATTATTCCTTACTTATTGCTCACCTTCCAGCCAATCAGAATCGAGTATTCAGACAGACCATGGTATAATGGAATTATCAGTGTTGTTACTTTTGGATGGACAGAAATTCTTGTAATAGAGTAGCCTAAAATTTCACACTCTTCACAATAATTTCCTGAGATTTCCACATCAGCATTTGAATTCATTTTTATTCCACAGCAGTCTATTTTTGTGGTGTATTCTATTTCGCATATCCCTGCCGCTTTATGTGTCAGTCAGACAGTCTCTTTATGAGTATGTTGGGTACAACCAAAAAAAAAGACCATCTTTATGCTGATTTATAGACTCTATTTTATAAGAGACTCTTTATAAACGTTTAAATATGTAGACGTTGTCTTTAGTAACACAGATATTCCATGTTTGGTTATTAGAACATCAATTGAAGCACTGCCCTGGGAACATTGGTTGCCATGCCGCCAGACTTGATTCCATGGAAACACAGTGTCTCATGTACTCCATCTTGAGGCAGAGAACAGGCCAGAGCATTTAACACATGCTCCTCTTTGGTGGGATTCGCACAGTGTTTTCAGTGGAATTAAATGTATCCTTTGATCAATGCTTGAACCAGTTATGAAATAAATTAAGCGCTGTACCAACACTAAATGAAGCGATAGTGAATTTTGCTCACGTGTATATTTCATCCATCTGGCCAAATAATAAGTAATAAGAGCATGAAAGGTCGGAGGGTACAAAATTAGTTAAGGAAAACTATTGAAAGTGCCAGAACTGCAGATTTCACGGCTGCAAGGGCCTATTTTAGGAACAGATGTCCTTCCCCCTCTCTCTCTCTCTTAATCTCTCTCGATTTCTCCCAGAGGAATCCCCAAAATAACATAATTTTCTGTTCTTTTTTTAGCACCTGACATTCAATGTATATTCCTCACACATTATGTTATGTTCTTCAGTTTTACGTTTGCCTCAAAGAGAAACACCTCTACCTCCTTCTCTCTCTCTCTCTCTCTCTCTCTCTCTCTCTCTCTCTCTCTCTCTCTCTCTCTCTCTCTCTCTCTCTCTCTCTCTCTCTCTCTCTCTCTCTCCACAGCACATGCAGCACTTTCATTTAGTGGAATTTCTCATTAAACTACACTGTGTGATTTTCTATCTATCTATCTATCTATCTATCTATCTATCTATCTATCTATCTATCTATCTATCTATCTATCTATCTATCTATCAGCAGCATATAGTTCTACAGAAAGTTTTGTGTCTCTGCAAAGTATTTGTCATATTAGTGAAATGAAAGCAGAGCCAACATGAGCATGGAGAAAGTTGATACTCATATTAAGAATGAAGCTGATTAAATTGAGCATGATGTAAAAATGACACCGTTTACACGTAAAAAATGTAAGCTGAAAAAAATTGTAGCTGAAAATAAAGTCTAAATTGTCTCCTCATACAGTAAATAGCCAATATTTGACACTTGAATGGCCAGCTGCTCATTTCTGGCAATGTCCCGTGAACAATTGGCCATTTCTTTTGTGTATTTCTGTGAGTAAAATTGTTGTTTTCTTGTTTTGTTTTTTTAAACTCTTGATCATAAATCTTCTTGGCCAAAGATGCAATACTGTCTGCATGCTACTGCAACAACAAGATTGCTGTATATTGAGCAGTACATTGGTTTTTTTTGTTTTTTTTTCCTTTGAATGCTCCTCGTATCGAGATTTTTTTTTTTGTTTTTTTTTTGTTTTAGCAGTTTAGGGTTGCATAGTGTTCTTTTGAGATTCATAAAATTCTTCATATTACATAGAGGTTCTTCAGACAATTCATTTGAGGAACTTAAGGTTCTCCAATGGCTTAAGATTTTTAATAAGAGCCTTTATGACATTTTAAAATATGCAACTTTCTCTATTTGTGTATGTGCAAGCTAAATCATTTTTTTTGTCATGCAAATATATATTTTTTCATTCATGCATAATGTAACATCAAATATGACATTTTTAAACCCATCAATCAAGTTGTTACAGTAGCCAAGCATACACTTAATGAATTCCACCGTGTGCGTATATAAGTGTTTATGGTCTATATTAATAGGTATTTATGAGGTGCCATGAAAATGCTAGCCTGGGCAAAACCATCATTTTTGCATGTACATCTCTAGAGTAATTAGTCTCCCTTGCCTGGTTGGTGTGTCTGAAACACATGATTTAGTTTATAGAAACACCGTAGTGCTGATTTGTTTCCTTCAGGTTGACGCAGATACATGGTAGCGGGGGAAATTGTGTTTTGTGTTTCTGTGTAATATGTCAGGGGCAGAGCGCTGAGTCGACGTTCCAGGGAAAGATATGCACCGGGACGAGACTCTGGCAGTCGAGGTGTAAAAGCTGTCACTGCGCATATGAAGACAACAGAACCGGCTCAACTGTGGCTTCATCTAAGGACGGTGCCACAGGAATGTCTGAAAGCCTGGGCTTGTTTTTGTTTCTCCACAAGGTTGCCTATGAAATCAATAGTTTCATGGGCACTCAACTGTGACTTTTCTTACTTTCTTTCTCTCTCCCCTTCCTCTATCAATCTGTTTTTCTGTCTGTGTTTTCAAAAAAGAGTATGTGGTTTTATAACATTAGAGGTTCATGCAGCTCAGATGAGTATATTTAAGAAGAAAATACACTCTCTCTCAACTTCACCATCAAAACAATCAATCATTCTGCCGAGAGCAAAGCCTGCGTTTACTCAATGTACAGTCTCCTGTCACAAAATGGGAAACAAAATGACAACAAAGCAAAAATAATTACTGCAGAGGCATATATAAATAAAACAGAGATAGAACTTGTCTATCTATCCATCCATTTTTCTATTTGTCTGTCTGTCATCTATCTGTTCTCTCTTTTTATGTAAGACCTATGGTGTTTTTAGACATTTCTTACATGTAAAGTCTTAGTATGTAGAGAACAGAAAATTGACACCCAAACAAGCTCCATGCTTTCAGACTTGATTCTTCTTTATTCTTTTATGGCAGGTCATTTGCCAATTTAGCAAACATCACAAACAAGATTTTTATGGAATATAAAATGTGTGTCTGACAGATTTTGATAAATGAATGGATCATTTTGCAAATGATGGCTCACACAATGAAAGAATGTTCAGCAAGCCATGCGCATTATTGTTATTGTGCAAACTGTAGACATTTGTTCTTACTTTTTTGCACACATACCAAAACACATTTGCGTATGTATAAGAAATTCAAATCTGGTGTGACCAACAAACTGTTCAGAGCTCTTTTTATTTGATTTGATTTTTTATTACGTAACTGTAACTGGTTGGGCTATACGATAAAGACCGAATACACTCGGCAGGACATTCGTGTGAACTTGAGGGGGACTGACTTCATACATCCATTAAAACTCACCTTGGGACCGGTTAGTGAAAAGTCAAGTGCAAAAATGGCTCTGAAAGGGGAAGATGCTTCTAAGAAAAGCTCTAGCATCATTACTTTGAAGATGCCACTTGGTTAAGTATTTATTTTTCAAATGTATTTAAATGTGTAGCCTATTTTATGACACAACATGATGCTTTTACATTTAATATAGTTTATAGATCCCCTTAAGCGGTTGTGTTAGCATACAGGTAGGATGTAAATCCCAGAAGCAAATTCCTTGTAAGATCACGAAAAGCAATATTGAGATTATTTAATATTAGTGAATCAGTTTCCCTCCTACTCTGTTGCAGTAAGTAGGGCAGCATTTGGATGGGTGGAGACGTAATGACTTGATGTATTAAGTTAGCGATGTCACTTTGTATCCAACATCTGCCGTCTAAATGAAGGACCATCTCGACTGTCTTCCGCTCGACCACCAGCTGCTGTGTGACAGCGTGCGAGGGAAACGAGTGTGACAGTGAGTGAGTGAGTGACGGATGCGCTGGGGACTGAGTGCACTTTGCTTCTCCAGACTCCCTTACTCCTGAGTGACAGGACGTCAGCCCATGCCCAAAGAAATGTCTTCTGTCAAAGTTTCAAATCTCAATGTTTGGTTTGGTTGAATGCCAGCCAGCCTATTTAGATCAATGTCCCTGTGTGAATTTAAACCTATAAAGCAGTGTTTCTCAACTGGTGCGTCGCTAACCAAAAGTGGGTCACAAGACCGTTTTGAGTGTGTAGTCAAAGAAACAACAACAACAATGTAATTCTAAATGTTTTTCTAATTCGAGACTTTTATTTTGAAAGGCACGCATGAACGCTGTTCATTTTTCTGCCAGACGAGGTTTAAAGGGTTAGTTCACCCAAAAATGAAAATTCTCTCATTAATTACTCACCTTTATGTCGTTCCAAACCCGTAAGACTTTCGTTTATCTTTGAAACACAAATTAATCTTTTTGATTCTCTGAGAGCTTCTCTCAATCTCTGTCCCTCCATTTACAGCCATGCAACTGAAACTTTGACGCTTCAAAAAGTTCATAAAGAGATCGTAACTAATCTATTTGGATTTTCTGAAGAGACTCGATCGCTTTATGATGAACAGATTGAATTTAGGCTTTTATCTACATTTAATCATTGATTTTCTTGGAGGCAACCACCCTCCGCTTCGTGACTTTGTCTCCACGTCGTGCATTAAACTGTGCATTATCCCTTACATGTCAGGCTTTACAGGGTTAATAGTTGTTACTCTTGTCATTCTCTTGGATTTGAGGTCAAATATTTGTTGACATATGAGAGAAATGGAGATTCATTGAAGGCTTTTATGGTTGACCAGGGGGGGTTTTCATTTGAAAATATCAGTGACCTTGTGGCTTTGCTCCAATGACCTTTCACTCAGTATTAGGCATGAGTTGAATAAAATTTGATAATACAGACATAGAAAACCCCTTTTTGCAGGAAAGGTTGCCGGCGGTTACCTGGGGACATGTTTTTCTTAGAAGAGGAAGATCTGAGAACGAGCAGAGCTTGAAATCCACAAACAGTTTCATAAAACACAATGACAAATAGAGCGCAAATAGATCTTACTTATCTCGGTAAACAAATGTATCTTCATTCACAGCTGGCATCCAACACTCCTGAGTTGCTCTGAGAAACTGCAAAGAGCAAGTGTGAATATGTATTGCATTGCAAAACTCACTTAAAAAAATGCACATTATGCATGTTGGGTTTTACTCACAAGGTTTATAGTTGATAACCAGGAGGTAGCTGACAAATACATTACTGTACAATAAGGCCCCTATTTATGTGGGATCTCAAATAGATTTTTTAGTGCATATCTAATTATTTATTAAGTCTTGCCACTCACTTTATGACATAAGTTCTAAGTAAAACATATATACTACAAGCCTTCATTTGCATTCTATATATTTAAATATGAATGTAATAGACCTATATCACATGCATGTCAGCAATCCAGATGAATTGTGTGTATTCTAAGTTAACAAAGTTTTGTTTTGCCATAATAATAGTGCTAATCAGATACCTACCGTCCAGTCTTTCATTTGCTTATACAGTAACCGTTTTTGGAAATACAGTATAGGGATTTCTAAATCATTATTTGAATGCATTTGCATGGCCACAACCTTGTATTTTGTGCATTCTTAGAGCCAATTTTAAGAGCCAATACAATATGCTTTCAATTTGTATTATTATTACTATTATTATTCTCAACTTATTTCTGTTGTATGTACAGTGCTATATCATTTAAAAATGTACTTGAATTTTTCCTGTACTGCCTTAAAGTTGTCCTTGTATATACTTTACTTGAAGTTTGCTTTAAAGTAACTCCTCCTTTTATGTTCAGACAAGTAGTACATGTTGCTTTAGCTCAAAAGATTCAAGAGGTAGAAGGGGAAGAAACACGAACGATTCTGAAGGATTTGACATGTTTTTGCATTTTTGTGTGCTTGAAAATAAACTGGCCTAAAAATAAAATTTAACAGACTGGTCGTGTGTTCTTTGATGCGTAAGACACTTCAAATCCTAACAGAAGCAAGAAAAAGGTGACTTAATTGTTTCTATAGTCATTCATGGAAAATCTCAAGATTGTGCATCTGAAAGATACAATTCTCAATACATTAGTCACTCAACTTTTTTGCGCATTCTATGAAGTTTACACATTTTTATATATGCAAACCTTTAGCATTCAGAGCTTAAAGGGCTCACAGTCACAGTTCTATTTTTTGAAGTATAGTTTTTGTGGACAAATATGTGATAAACATCTTGCATTTTAGATTGAGCAGACAAGCAGTCAAATACTAATTTTGCTTCAGGACTCAAATTGTACGTTGCACACCATGGAGTTGCACAGCCTTTAATGTCAACAAAAGTTATAGAATTCTAAAACTGATTTGCCTATTTATTTTGCTATCTTAACTATGCATGATTATCTGGTAAGTTGCATTTCATTATTTGAATTTAGACTTTTTCCCCCGCTATGTCAGAATCACTGGTTTAGGCAATATGTCATCTTGTGTGCTGTCAGGACAGGAGTATTTTCTTTCACCACCCCACACTTTCTTGAATGTTACCGCCCCCTACGAACGTTTCTTGACTATACAACTAAACAAGTTTTTCACTGTCCTCGAAAGTGTCCTGCTTTTTGCATTTTGATGATATTGACCTAAACGCATCCCTGCAGTGGTGACTCTTAAACGTAGCATCTGGCTAACAGAGACATTTGGCAGTAATTGCAGCTTTAACTGGCATGCGGTAATGAAGATCCATGGGCCTGGTTAAAGGTTTATCTGTGCACGTATGGCCCAGCAGATGCTAATGCACAGATTACCGTAAATGGGCAAAGACCTCTGATTTCCACACATGGGTGCTTCTTCATCAGCGCTAATATGCTAAAGTTTACCGAATAGCAGCATTATTACGTTTCGCACACATTCTACAAAGGGAAGTGAGAATCCATTGGCATATATTTCTTCATTACTTTTGACATCAAAGCAGCACACAGCAGATCGGCATCATTTTATTCTCTATCATCCTCCCTCTATTTCACCCTCTATTTCATCCTCCCTCTATTTTTTTGTATCTTTCTCACACATATTCTTATTGGACTAAAGCTTCAGCAGCAAATCTGCGCGAATGTCTGATTGAAATCCAATTCTTTTTATAAAGACACGCAGGTGAATAGTTGAGATGCCGACTAACACCTCACCACTGATTTCCAAACTCACTTCTTCAAGTCTATTTTCATTGCGTGTGTGCCGTTATCTGAGGTTCCAATGCATAAAGAACTTGGCCAAGAATAAACCATTTACTGAATCATGAATATGGAAAATTTCCTCATTCCTTTCAACATTTCCAATTATCGAAAAGTGCTATGTGTATTGTCAAAAAAATTCACACCAATTCTCTCTCTCGCGCGCTTCTCCGCCTGCCTTTGTCTGCCTCAACACAGTGGCTCTGTTCCAAGACTCAGTGATCTGCTTTACTGTCTGCTGCCTATATTGCTGCCTTCTAATGTTTACATTTTTTTTTTTAAGCTAGTGATGAAATAGTTTAGCATTCCTGCCAACTGATATTTCAGCCTGAATAGCCACTGACAAGTGCCTAAATCCCCTCTAAAGCAAACCAATCAAAAGAACCATGCCAGCAAAGACTAGAAACCCCACTCAGGCTGGTTTAAGCCTTTGTTTTCAGCATTATAAATGAAGTTTAACCTCAAGTAGATGATTTCAACTCTCTACTCAAACTTAGAGTATTTCAATTGAGTTCCGTAGTTAATGCTTCAAGCTTAAAAAATACATGTATTATTGGTTAAAATATTCTTTTCAGTAATTAAATTTTACTTTTAGTAACATACATACTTTTTTACTTTACTTTTCAGTAATTAATGAATTAATTACAACATTTCTCTTGCTTTGTCTGCCATCTGAGCCACTGAGGTTGTTTGCAATGTATTGTGGGATTATTCTTCTCCATTAAACATATATCAGCCTTCACATTCTGAGAGTGTCTGTAATACTTTAAATCCTGCCTATTTAGGCAGCTCACTAGCTTTTGGAACAAAGACAGTATGTTGTGCCATATCCCAGCTAGTCTCACGTAGGCACACCTTCAGACTGATGGCAGAAGATCTGGACTCCATACCAGCTTTTATTGGCCAAGGACGGGACAGGGGCCGTCTGGATGACATGTAAAGCAACCAATCACAGTTCGTTTTATTCAGCGTCATGTTAAGGGGTGTGAAAATGTAACATCGATGTCCCTACAATAACAGACCGGTCTGTAAAACTCTAAAAGAGTAAAAGAGTCTATGCTGTGATCTTCACTACTCCACATACTTTTGAAAATCTAGTGTAGTTAATCATGACAAGCGCTCATTGTCGCAGTTGTAAACACACAGCTTCATTTTATCATTTGCAAACACTGTCGGAACTTTCACACTGAATGTTTTCTAACATTCTGAAGCAAGTAGAACATGTCCAAATAAAACGTTTCAGAAAAAAATAGTTCCATAAACTGTGTACAGATAATGTTTGAGAACATTATTAAAGACCAAATAACTCTGAACAAACACTCTGTTACTGGAATAATGTTTGTTCATAACTCTGAGGGAACCTTACCAGAAACGTTAGATAAAGTTCTGAGAACGTTCCCTGTTAGCTAGGATTATACATGGTTTGTTTACAAAAGCATTATGCCTTATAAGATTTTAATGTGATGTTGCTTCCACTGCAGTATGTCAGAGGCTTGTTAATGCGATATGATTATCTCCAGAGAGCTAACACTATTAGGTCTGTGTTAAATACATCACAATTAAGTATTCATTCGTGTTAGACTGCGGTCCTGTTCGTTGTAGTGTGTTGTAACTGCTTTCTGCATTAAACATTATGCATTAACTTATCTCACATTCTTCATGTTGAATCCCACTGTGTGCTGTAATATGCAGAATCTGAATTTTTAATGAGTACACTCATTTGACAAGAACGTCTGGTTTTACGGACATGATATGAGGTTTTTAATCCTTCATAATATCATACTAGATCTTTTGCTGTCGGCCGGTCTCTGAACGTTGTCTCTGTTGTTTCATATTAGAATGGAGAGAAGCATATCAGGGCAGCTTCACTGTGTTACAAGTGTAAAGTAGTTCAGTGGTTTACCATCAGAGCCTGTGTCATCCCACTGCAAAATTCAGGAAAATGGAGCTAGCGATTGATATGGAAATATTGACCCGTTCCCAGCACTTGACTGTGTTACTAGAGTTGTGGCAGGGCAAATGATGCATTAGCTTTTACAGTTGCATGTTTTTGAAAAAAAAAATTCTCTTATGCTCACCAAGGTTTTATTTGATAAAAAAATACAGTAATATTGTGAAATCGAATTACAATATTCTTCTTATTATTATCAGTGTTAAAAAACACTGGTGCTGATTAATATTTTTGTGGATTTTTTTCTAGATTCATTGATAAATAGAAAGTCCAAAAGAACAGCATTTATTTGAAATAGATATCTTGTGTAACATTATAAATGTTTTCACTGTCACTTTTGACCAAATTAAAGCATCCTTTTTGAATAAAGTATTTAACCATAAACTCCAGACTTTTGAGCTGTAAAAAAATATGCTTTGAAAGCTTTTTTTTCCTTCAGAAACCAACCTATAAAATAGCAGTTTAAGTTGAGTTTCCAGAATCAGCATCTGTTTTAGTTCACTTTGAGGCCAGACTGGTGGAATCAACCGCGGTTTGACTTTGTATCTGTGACCTGAGAATCTCAAGGAATTATGATCATTTCACATACCCCTGAACATTCATTCCCACCGGCTAGATAGATTCCCAGCATCAAAATGTCAAAGATTGGTGTCTTGATATAGCTTTAACCATTTCCTGCTGGGCTCCAAGAGTCTAGTGTAAGTGATGCAGTGCTGTGTTTAAAAGCAGGTCAGTGAGGAGATAAAAGCCAATAGGAAAGATCCTCCTAATGTGTTTCTCTGAATGACCCCGAAGACAGATCTCTGCACTAATCCCTGCCATACGCCAGGGGAAATTAATAGTACATTTGAAGAGAGCATTGCCACTGTTGACATTAGAGAGCGGGTGTGTGACAGTGTGTTTATGATGGAAAGAAACGCAAGATTGGACCCTCTGTGCAGGTGAGATACGAGCAAAACTGACACACACTATTTTATATGTTTACTCGTGTCATGTCTTAAGGGACAGATAGGTGCACCAAATGTTTGAATTTCATCATAATACTTTTGTGAACACCAGAGCAATTCTACATGGAGGTAGAGGAAAAGCGGGATAAATGTATCACTCAATATATTAAATATGGGTAATAATTTAATACACAATGCGCTCAGTGTTGCCATATCAGATCTTTACAAGTTCAATTCAATCTTCTACTTCCTCTCGAAATATCAGAAACATCTGTTTTGGGTGATTTAAGCCTGAAAAGTATATTTTATTTGGTCAATGTTGGGTCGTTTGAGATGCTATTGTATTTTAAAATGCACAAACTATATATAATATATGTTTATAGATATACTTGTATGTATAATTTGTTATATTAAATATTTATTTCTTTTAAAACACACACATACATACATACGTACGTGTGTGTGTGTGTGTGTGTGTGTGTATGGTCACACGGGCTCCAATTCTCACTATTAGCTATAACTATTAAATATCTATTAAATATGATTTTTGCCTCAATAAACTCCTAATAACTGCTTATTAATATTTAGTAGGGTAGATGTTGAGTTTAGGTATTGTGTAAGATTACGGGATGTAGAATATGGTCATGCAGAATAAGACATTAATATGTGCTTTATAAACAGCCAATTTCCTAGTAATATGCATACTAATAAGCAACTAGTTCATAGTGAGAACAGGACCCTAAACTAAATTGTTGCCATACTCAATAATAAATGTAATTTAAAATTGCAGAAATTAGTTTTCAGAGAAGTTTCAGCTAGTGTTTTGGTGACGCCGCTCACGAGAATCACGACTTGCTTTACGGCACGACGTCACATACATCAACAACATATGAAGCAGCCTCTATGGATACACTAGCATGCATTTCAGATGTGAATCATGGCAGAGTTGACGAAGAAAACGAAGAAAGCGAGGTCGGAAGAGTGCAGAGACGGCTCTGCGTGAGTGGTATTTACGACAGTAACGTTAAATACAAGTAGGGGTCGCTGTTTGAGAAAAACGGAAACTGCACAGTGTGCCTTTAATGATTATGTTCACCTGTCTCCTATTCTGACCTCAGTGAAACGCACTATTGGGTTAAGGTCATTGATTTCCATTAGTCATGTAATAAAGTCAGAGAAAAATATTTGACGCTCAGAAGATTTTAAACAGTGCTAGTATAGTCTAAGCCACTGCGCATGTGTTGGAGCAGCATTACAGCAGCTGAATGACACTGATCAAATGAGGGATGTTTATTATATCTGTGAGTGTGGGGGGTGTTAACTTCTGTTCTCGCTGTCTGGTATAGAGACATTGAGAGCAATGAGCCAAACTTTGACAGATCTCAATGTGTTTTGCCTGCAGAAAGGGAAACCTGTAGGTGTCTGACAAATCTAAATCAGGATGAAAAAAAAATAAAAAAGTCACGGTTTTGCATGCATCTTTCTTTCTCAATTAAATCTGCCAAACAAGATTCTTGCATGAAACGGTCTTTTATCAGTCACAGGGTCATTTGTCAAAAAACTGTCAGTGAATTCAGCAAACTCCCTCCTTCCCCATCTTAATGACACATCTCAGGGCATGAAAAGAGGAAAACTACACACACTTTCCTCTTCTCGTTATTTATCATGATCCGTGTTCTCCCCTCCCTCACTCGGGCTCGCTCTACACCCTATACGTCTCTGAGGATGGGTTGAGTTCAATCAGACACATCCTCCACCCACTGTGAAATATGAGAGAGTTTAGAGATGCAGCTCTCCACAGATGGTTTCAGAGGAGACTGTGGGGGTGGTAGGTAGCTACTAGTATCTTGCAATCTGTATGTATCTGTGTATATTTAGATGTCTATATAGATATTAGGGGTTGAACGACTTTCTTGACGAGATTTTTTTTAAAGTCGACATTTATTTTATGAAAGTAGAGTCGACGTCGATTAGTCTCTGATGCATCATTGATGAACAGATAACCGGACCTTGAGCTGAGACTTGAACGCTTGTTGCCTTGTGCACAGCTATGGCATATAACAGCTTGTTTTTATCAGTTCTTTTGTCTTTAGGTTGTTATATTTCTCACAGATTTCTGCTCGTTCTAAATCAGATATAGATAAAGTAACACAGTAAAGATTACATTTTTATGAATGCATTAGTGTGGGAGGGACCTCTCTCTACTAATAGAGAAGCTGTTGGTTTTAGTTACTAAGAACTATACGCTAAATTTTCAGTTTCTAAGCTATTATATTGATAAATCACAGAACAGAGTTTACAATACATTTCTGTGCTACTGAATTAATCTGTTTACACACGATCTTCACGTGATATGCGTGCCACTGTCTGTGTGTGTCAGTGTGTGTGCACAATGCAGCAGCAGTTTAGAACGGCGATTAACTTACCTGTACAATAAGCTGTGTAAAACGTGCATTCACACAATCAATTTTGAGCATCCGGATGGTATAGTCAAACATATATGTTTAACTTCAGTTATATTTAACTGAAAAAGCGGACTACAAAGATTTATTATCTTATTGCGCCCTCTATAGGCAATGAATGATCAGCGACTAGTCAACGTCAAGCTTAAAGGGATATTTCACCTCTGGAAAGATGAATGTGTATTTAAAATAGGTAATTTATGTAGAAGAAATGTGAAGAATTTTTTTAATTTGGAGCTTTCTAGACTGAGAAAAGCCAGAAAATGTATTTTGGGCTCATGTGGATGAAAGACAACAACTCCCAGAATGCACTTGCTTCGCTGCCCTAGGAGGCCACGCCTACTGGTAAGAGAGCGCAGTTTAAAACAAGGTTAGGCTACCAGTGAGTCTCCGTGACGAGTCTGCCTGGGATTTCGGGATCGCCCAAAATGTCCGGGATTCGGCTTTTGCGTTCTACAGTCGCCATTCATCATGTTTACTGTGGCGAGCAGGACGAGGCTGACGGCCGCGGGAGAACAGCGCGAGGCCGGTGGCGTCATTACTGAGACGCGCCGGTCTCGCAACGGAGGTGCGGGAATTTTCTTAGCAATGTTAAAACGCACATCAACCGATCACTTGTTTAGCGTTCATGTAAACACTACATTCAGATTCACCGATCGGAATGAATTCAGTTAGATTGAAACAAGAGGTGTGCATGTATGAATGGCGACCGCAGAAAGCAAAAGCTGAATCCCGGACATTTTGAACTATCTCGCCCGCCGGACAAGTCAGGGAAAAGGAGGATGGTAACCCCTACTTACTCAGCTTTCTCCTACTATTCAGCTTTCTCCACAGAACAAGAGCCTGCTAGCTTAGCTTCCAAAGAAAGATGGCTGACTGTTCTGTGAGTGAGATCCCACCCTCTATAGGCGGGCTGAAAACATGCGGAACAACGCCTTCTACTGGCTGTAGTCTTTAGCCTCTGGACAGAAAATCCTCCGATGACGCAAAATGACGATTTTTGCGTCATCGGAGGATTTTTTCCAGACAAAAAATACATAAATCTCTCCTCTCAGGGGGATATGAGGGTGGAAAGCATGGTAATTCGAAAATACTACAGGTTTTCTACTAATACAAAGCTTAATGCTAAATCCTGAAGTATCCCTTTAAAGCGTCATGGCACTAGTCTGTTCAACCCGTAAAGATGTGTGTGTTTGCGTCTTCCAGACAGTTTGTGTATAGTGGTGGTGTGACTCTTTCTGCATGTTATATCCATGCGCCTGTAGGTGGCGACAAGTAACTGTCACTGAAACTCGAAAAATTTGAATATCGTGCAAAAGTTCATTTATTTCAGTAATTCAACTTAAAAGGTGAAACTAATATATTATATAGACTATTACATGCAAAGTGAGATATTTCAAGCCTTTATTTGTTATAATTTTGATGATTATAATCTTACAGCTTATGAAAACCCCAAATTCAAAATCTCAGAAATTTTTGTTCATAAGCTGTAAGCCATAATCATCAAACTTATAACAAATAAAGGCTTGAAATATCTCACTTTGCATGTAATAGTCTATATAATATATTAGTTTCACCTTTTAAGTTGAATTACTGAAATAAATCAACTTTTGCACGATATTGTAATTTTTCGAGTTTCACCTGTACTAGCATACTACTCTTACTATTGCTGTCATAGAAAGATATGGTAAAATTAGTAAGAGTAGTACACTAGTATGTGGTTCCGAATTCAGCATTTCTTAATGAGTGGGTTATTAAATTATTCATTTAAACAAATCGCTCAAAAGCATTCATTCAGTAAAAAAACAAATGATTCAACGCATCTGACGCTTTTGACATTTCGTCAACATCCGACGCACATGGCACCCTTTAGCGTCAATATGAGACGCAGATTATGGGTAGGTTTAGGTCTGGGGTAGGGTTAGGGGTTAGACCGCTAGGAGGCGCCTTCTGGCCCATATTTATCTGCGTCTCATATTGACGCTAAAGGGTGCCATGTGCGTCGGATGTTGACGAAATGTCAAAAGCGTCAGTTATATGACGCCTTGGGATGAGAACGGTCTGAATGATTTGGTCAATTTGTACAAAAAAAAAAAAGATTAATTCAGTAAAGAAACAAATTAATGTGTTTATGAGTGAGTAATAGTCTGCATCTGAAATTGCATACTTGCATCTGAAATGGCATACTTCCCTACTATATAGTAGGCGAAAAAACAGTATGTGACAAAAGAAGTATATCCAAATTCAAAAGTCCTCATAAAAGAGTATGCAAAATGTGTGCATGAGAAAGAGATGTGTGAGAGAGATGTTACACATGACAGATTAGAGAGAGAAATCAAAGAGAAGGGCATATCAAAGAGAAGGTGGAGCGAACATGAAACAGAGAAAGTGCCAGGAAGTCAGCGAGGTAGAGAAGCATACTTACAGGAAAACTACAAGAAACAAAGCACTGCACAGATGCTTCCCTGTACATCCTGACTGGTACACTACCTGACAAATGCGTAAGAGCTCATTTGTAACATTTTCTGCTTGTCATCGACCCTAATATGCTGTAGCCGAGAGAATGTGAGTTTGCCACATGATCAATGGCCAGGCAGGAGAGGGACATCTCACTATTAAGTGCATTCACTGGGGAGGATGCAAACGATGTGGCTGCTGCTGAGTGATGTGCCAGCTGAAACGTTAGTTGTCAGATAGATTAGAAATTGCACTTTTTGGTGCACAGCCAAGCGTGAGCCTTCAATGCATACCAATAAAGAAAAGACTGTGAGAATGCATTTGATCAATGTCATCTTTCATGCCCTGGAAATTTCCTCTTGCTTTCCAAAACACAGCATGAAAATAAAGAGATTTTTCTTTTGATTTTTATGTTATTTTCAACCTAGAAAGGAAATATTCACACAGATTTGCACAAAAAGAGATGTTTCACAAAACCTCAGAGGTGTTCTTCTCTATTCAACAACAACTGAAGCTGTTTAGCTTCAAAAATGATCAAAACACACCAGAAAAGCACCAGAAAAATAGTACATATGACATGCGCATATATAAAGCCATAGCTTTTAATAGGCCGAAATCAATGCATTTTTCACTCAAAAAAACTTTCAACTTTCAAATATGGCACCTGAAATGCTGATTGGTCAATCAATAATGTCATTGGTTATTGCTTGTTGCATCATTTGAATATACAGGAGTGCACTTAAATTTCAGTCCATTCCTCACACAAACATATGGCTTCAGACTTGGAATGGTATTTCACTTGCAATATTTCATGGTGGGATTTTTTTAATTCCCTACACGAGTCAAAGACAGAGTTGTCTTATCTTGGTGTGTACACTAAATTAATTGATGATAATCAATGTGGAAAATGAGGGTGCTTCTTTGACTCCATTAATTAACCCTGTTCAGATACCAAAAAGGCTTATAATTAAACCTAATAACAAGAGTAAAAGTGTGTGTGTTTGTTCTGTAATACAAAATAAAGGTGAGGCTGGCCATAAAACATATACATTCCACACATATACGTGCTTCTATCTGAGATCATGATTGTCTGTCGTCATGACAACTCTGACCCATCTGCTAGCTGTCATTGCCATGTCTGCCAAGAAAAGGCAATATGATACGAAGTGATGTGATATGTTGATGATGGTGTGTGTGTGATATGATCTAAGGTTATGACAGTTCCATTTAAAGCTCTAGTTAGTTTCTGCAGCTTTCACTGACACCCCGCAGCATATCTACATGCCGCTTAGGCGTGTGTGTGTGTGTGCGTGTGTGTTGCTATACTGAAGCGTTTTCATGTCATTACATTTCTCATGCTCTGCTGACTGCACTTGTCTGCGCTGATACCAAACTAATAAAGACTAATGAATCCGTCTAACTGATGATAATAATGTCATTAAAATGCAAATCCTTAATTTCTTTTAATTGTATTACATCACATGCAATCAATCACAACAACTTATTTTGCTGTCAAAACTTCCTTAGCCTACTTTTATTATAATTACACAAGCAGAAGAACAACTTGGCGATCATTATGTCTGCATTACAAATATTTACATTATTCTCGTCATTGAATCCTCCAATAAACGTGTGTGGTGACAGTGAAAAATTAACAGCAGTACCATTTAATTGCATTTGAATTAAATGAATCAAAGGAAGGCAGTGTGAAGTGTTATTCAATCCAGTTATGTTCATCAACATTTTTCTTTCTCAATGTTTTTTTTTTTTATTTATTTTTTTGTCTTTTGTAGGCTACCTCCATAACCTCATCAGTAAGGCTCAAATATGCCTTCATCAACATCAGTTCTTTACTAACTCAAACTGGATGTCATGTAGAATTATCATTAAATTATTATTAAAGTGCCAATTATTACAATGATTACCTTTAAATAAAAAACAATTGAGGTGAAAAGAAATTGTTTCATCACCCAAATTAAACATTAAAATGTAATTGAATAATTTTTTGTTTATTTTATTTTAAATTGAATTGCATTTAATTGAATTATTTAACAATTTTTTTTATTTTAATTTTAATTTTAATTGTTTGTTTTATTTTATTTTTATTTTTATTTATTTTTTCAATCCAAGTGGCACGTTTAATTAATTGCAAATTGTATGAAATATCACTCACGAGTCATATAAGATCCATTGATATAAACTGACAACATGCATATGCTGTTGTTTTCTTTTTGTTAGTTTGTTTTTTAGTTTTTAAATAATTTGATAAAAGCCATGAGCTTATTGATAGCCCTAAAATTGAAGTTGTATTTTCTGTTTTACAGGATTAATGGCACAAAATCCTAAAAAAGAAGTACTGACAGACCTCAGTGCTGCTGAATTCAGCACCACGGACAGCGGCGGTGTTGCGCCCCGGGGATTCAGCACCATGGACAGCAATCTGCAGAGTCCGCAATCAAGAAGACAGGCAAGAAAGCTACCTCTCAGAGCATATGAATTTAATACTGAGAGCTGGAAATGAAAGCAATACAAGCTTTTCTTCTTTTCCCCTGCCTTTATTTTTCATCAGCTTGTTTCAAGATGCTAGCTGAACAAGACCACATCACTTCTCTGACCTAGAAAACTACATCTTAACAAGAGGCCCCTACATTTATCTAGTGGCTTTCATAAGAGAGTGGTTTCTCAAGTGTTTAAAGACTGGAGAGAGCCCTGTGCTGTTTTGGGAGAGAACCCTCACATACCACAACACATACCACAACATTAGTGATGTTGGGATGAAGCAAGCTTTGGATAAATCACACATTGGACACTTCAGGGTGCAGGCCTAACAAGACAACAGCAGAGGTAGTCAGCAGAAACTAGAGTGAATGAAAAGATGTATCCAGTGTATCCAATCGATAAATCACACCCCTGAATGGATAAAAAAGTATTATGGTTTGGCTGGTAAGATTTTTTTTTTTTTTTTTGAGAGAGAGAGAGAGCTCTTAACAGTGTGAAATGGATTGGTGTTTTCCCTTTATCTGGTGCCAAGGAGTTGCAGGCATTTATGGCTCATGGGATTGATTTAAAAAAAAAAAAACAATTGCCAATTGAAGCAAACATGACAGCGTCCAGATCATACACTTTCAAACTTATCTGCAATTGAAATGTAGATAATGCTAACAGATTGTTTTCTCCAGGTATGTTATACATCCTTGGCTGTACTATGATACAGTAATAGCATTAAATGAAAATGCTGTGATATATATATCGACATGAACGATAAATGATGTAAATTATGTAAAAATGTAAAGTTAGCATGCGTTGTGCATGTAACAGATTCAGCCACAATGCAAAGTAAAGGGAAAATCCTATCTATCCTAGTGAAAATCATAGTGAAGATGGTGTAAAGGTCACCTCTAACCTCCTTTTGCCTCAGGTATGTTTACTTGTTGGGGTTACTGGGGTAGTGAATGTGGATAAGGACCTTGGTGCACTTTGGGCCATAACAGAATAACTGCAGGTCTTGAGTTTACACCAAGATCCTCCCGTCTTGTTAAAGTGTGTAAATAAATGTGACATGTGGGAAGTGGAGATGTAGATAAATCAATGAGATGTAATGTAGAGGGACTGTGCTCTTGTGATAAGATGCTCTCTGCTGAGATATCAGCTTTTTCAATGGATGTTGTAGCAATATGTTATTCTAATATACAGCCATGATACGGTGTGTGTGTGTGTGTGTGTGTGTGTGTGTGTGTGTGTGTGTGTGTGTGTGTGTGTGTGTGTGTGTGTGTGTGTGTGTGTGTGTGTGTGTGTGTGTGTGTGTGTGTGTGTGTGTGTGTGCTGTTCTCCTTTTAAAGGAGTCATAACCTAGTCTTAATTTGGATACCTACTGCTGTATTATAGATAGCCGCATTAGTAGTTAGCTGCTGTTTGTTACACACAGTAGAGCAATAAAAACAGTCTTACCGTTTCAATTTCAGGCAAGTCCCGGATGGTTGGAATGGCACCTTTTTTCAAACGGAGCTTCGTGGCCAACTTCGCCTGATATTGGCCCAAATTTGTGAATGATTCCGGCGTAAAATGTTTAGCGCAGACACCGAACAATAAGCCAGTTGAAAGTGTTGCTGGGACAGCGTCATTAAAAATGAATTTTATCTACTGGTCCCTGATAGTTTGGTCCGTTTTTGGTTTAGAAAACACATTCGCATGTTGTTTCTGGCAGTCAACCACAGAGCAACTCACGTGTGCACTCGGTTTCTCCATCTTTCGCGACTGAACTGAATATGAGGGGGAGAGGGGAAGGGCGGGCTTCCTGCTGCGGTGTCCATATATGGTATATCCTGCCCCGTCTTGACGTCAAGACGGGGCTGAAATCAAAATCTCGTTTTTTAGTGCGCGTGCACGTGGGCTATTTTACAAACCCTGAGGTAAACAAACGCTTCACTTTTAAATATCGGCTTCCCGGCCAGTGTATAATCATTATGCAATCATAACATACATTGATTCTCGTGGAAAAGTGAAATTTGCAGGTTATGACTCCTTTAAAGGGATATTTCACCCAAAAATGAAGATTCTGTCATTATTTCTCACCCTCATGTCATTCCAAATATTATATCAACACAAAATGAGAAATTCTGAACAAAATTTAAACAGCTACACAAAATAAAGGCATAAAAGTAGATATTAGTATCTAAAGGGTATATTTTAGTACCTTTTGAAAGGGTGTATGAGCCCAGAGACAGATTTTGTACCTTGAAGTATTATCATGCACTATTTGTGTGATTGTAAGAATAATTACATTGTATTTGGGAGATGGGAGTGTTTGAATGAAAGATTTAATAATGGAAGATAATCGGTATTGGTCATATAAATTGTAATTGTGAAGGTTGACAGATACCATTTACTTGTTATGCATTTTATCTTGACGTTAAAGCTAAACTGAAACTCCTAATGCACATCAACAGTTTGGGGTTGAGAAGATATTTTTGATGTTTTTTGAAAGAAGCGTCAGCTTTTTTTAATGTTATTTAATAAAGATGCTCACCAAGCCTGCATTTATTTGATAACTGATACAGTAAAACAGTAACAATAAATATTTTTACTATTTAAAATAACTGTTTTCTATTTGAAAATGTCATTTATTCCTGTGATGCAAAGCTGAATTTTCAGCATAACTCAGTCTTCAGTGTCACATGATCCTTCAGAAATTTTGAAGGGGAATTTCCATTTCTTATTATCAGTGTTGAAAACAGTGGTTAATATTTCCGTGGAAACGGTCATACTTTTTTTCTAGGATTCTTTGCTAAATGAAAAATGCAAAAGAACAGCATTTATTTGAAATGGCAATCTTTATAAATGTCTTTACTGTCACTTTTGATCAGTTTAGCTTCGTTGCGGAGTAAAAATATTAATTTCTTTCTAAAACCAATCTTATTGACCCCAAACTTCTCAGTGGCAGCATAAAAATGATGAAATATTGAGATAAAGCATCAATTGCACAGTTAATGTGCTTGCTTTGCTCTTTATTAGATTGCTCTAGCGCTAAAAAGCTTCTTGTCTTTGGTGAAGAAAGTGAAGAAAAGAGAGAAGTATGGAATTGAGCAGCACGTCCATTTTCAAGATCCCTTTTTAAACTATAGGATCACACCATAACAGACTGAAATAAGTCGTTATTCACTGCTATGCCTGAAGTGCCGTTCAAAGTGCCATTTTTGAATCTGAACACAAATGCGGATGTGAGATTTGAAAGTTTTGGTGGAAAACAATCCGGGGAAATATTCCTTGAGCCTCATCTTGTGTTTGTTGCTTTAAAACACAGCTGATTATAAATTCAGTTCATGTTTCGACACAGTTGCATTCGTCTTGCCCAACCGCTTCCGTTCCACGATATTGAAAGCAGCGGAATGAAGTCCCTCAAACAAGTTTGTTAAATAAGGTGCAAATGTTTGATGATCTTTCTCGCTAAGTGCCTCACAGTAGCAACCAGTGCACTTAAGCAGGAGAAGAAGAAGTTTAACCACATCAAAGTGACAGAAATCATTCCCCTTGAAAAGCGCCTCAGTAATTAGGAGACGTAATCCATTCAGTGCAATCCATGTGATGGAAATTCAGGGTGCAGTATAATTGAAGTAATTTGACAACCCCGTTTTCAAATTAAATTTGCTTCTTTTCAATGCATGAGACTTTTTACGCTCTGGACGGGTCTGCGCTTAAATAAGTTTGCCCTGCGGCTTGATGGATGTGCCGAACGGATATTAGATTTCTGAAAGCTCCTCTATAAGTGGCATATCTCTTGTGTTTAATTGAATGGTTCCCTACAGACTAATTTTACCCCTTTGAGTAAACTTTCTTTCAATGTGAATGAAATATAGTAGGAGAAATAGTATTGGAATGCCGTTTTACTGTTGCTGTAGTTCAAATGTTATGGTTTAATCTGTCACGGCCTGTCAAGGCTATTGAAAGAAATGCATTAAAAACACTCCTTGTTTGTCACAACATGCAACATCTCAGCGAGGAGTGATTTTAACCCCTTTGAAGGTTTATCACCAAGATGTATGGTAGCAATATGTACTCTTGTTATGGCCTTGGCTGGCCACTTCGAGGTAATGTTCCCCCTGACTGTCACCAAGAGACCTTCTTCAGATATCAGATGTCTCTGAATCATTACTTTCCTTATGTCCTCTCCACTAACATGGAGACTTGTATTGCAGATGACCTATCTATCTATCTATCTATCTATCTATCTATCTATCTATCTATCTATCTATCTATCTATCTATCCGTCCATCCGTCCGTTCACCTCCCTCTGTCTGTCTGTCTCATATAAATATACGCTACCGTACATTTTTTTTATGTTTTTGAAAGAAGTCTCTTATGCTCATCAAGGCTGCATTTAATTGATCAAACAGTAATTGTGAATTGTGAAATATTATTACAGTTTAAAATTTAATTTATTCCTTTGATGGCAAAGCTGAATTTACATCATCATTACTCCAGTCTTCAGTGTCACATGATCCTTCAGAAATCGCTCTAATATGCTGATTTGCTGCTCAAGAAACAAATAATGCGCCGCTTAATATTTGGAAAATATTTTCCGGATTCTTTGATGAATAGAAAGTTCAAAAGAACAGCATTTCCTTGAAATACAAATCTTTTGTCATATTATAAAAGTCATTATTGTAACTTTCAAGCAATTTAAAGTATCCTTTCAGAATAAAAGTAAAAGTTAAACAATCAACTTTTGAAGGTTATACTTTGTACTATCTCCCTAGAATTTGCACCCTAAGGTCCTGGTAATACAAATCTACTTTTATGCAAATTTCTGTTTACTTTTGTTCGATGTTTGTGTCACTTGATGTCCTATGCAAAAGCTCCATCCTGAAATACAACCAGAACCGCCACAACACAACATGATCCAGAATCGAATGGATGCCTTTTCCTTGTTATCTGCTTGTTGTACATGCCTTTCATCTGATAGTCGTGTGCCTCCACCCCTCCTGCTGGTCTTCCCGAGGCCAACACCAGCAGAAACCAATTAGCAGACACGTCCATTAATTGCACATTGGAGAGCTGCACATCTCCTTGGCTTCATAAAGCAAGGGACACGGGCGCTGCAATCAGTCACTTTAATCAAGTTTTTACCGACTGGTGCGATGTTCATGATTTGCTCAATCAAGGCATCATGGGCTATTTGTCGGCTGACCTCTTCCAACCCTACCTCCCCTCGCTCCTGTTCCTCCAACAGACTGTCCACAGGAAAATGAGAGTATTCATCAGGGTCTCCCGAGAGAAACAGGCCATTGCTGTGACGAAGGAGTCTCTGCCGCAGTAGACAGAGCCAGTGCCGGTCCCACTCCTCACTCTGATTAGTTTAGTTTTCACGCCGCAGGGCCACATCCAAGCTCCTTATTGCAGAAGCAGCTCAGCAGGATGACCAGGGAGAAAAAAAAAAAAAACAGCCTCACCAGATCTTTGCAGAAAGAAAGAAAACTAGGCAAATGGATGCAAGGAACAGGAGAGTGGGTGGAACGAGTGATTGATTTAGTCCGGTTCTCAAAGACCTGAAAGGTAAATAAGTCCCTTTTTCCCCCACTGATGTCTAACGAACTACGGTGCCGGCAATCAATTCTTCAATTACAAGTCTTGCTAAAATGTAAGACCCAGAGCACATCATAGTTTGAAGTGTTCATTAAAAGCAAATGGATGAATATATTTACAACAGCACCTTGAGAGTCAATATCACTTTTTTAAAGAGTCCATAAAATACAAAAAGCATGTCTCATCTGAAGAATTTAGTCATGTTCCTTCAGATATCAACATTTTAGTCCTTTTAAAAGGTATATACAACTTTTCAAATGTTTGGGGTTAGTGATGTGTGTATATGTTACCAACATATACCAATATATATACCAACATATATTTGAAATACATTTATTGTATGCTAAGTACACTACAAATACATTTACATATCACGTACTTAATATAAATACCCTGCAACTGTACTTTTAGTAGACTAAATTGTTATGCTTAAAGTCTGATAAATTGGAACAACTAATTTTGTAGTTAATGCACTTTAGTCCAGAAATAGTGCTGAGGTCCAACTAAGGATATACTTAAGCATATTTTATTGCTTATATTTTAAGCATATTTTATATGCTAAAGTGGAACAATTGCAAATATATACTTGGTAGGCTACACTTTAAATATCTTGCATTTAAAGACTGATATTATACAGAAATCATACTATCCCTACTAATAGATGTAAAAAAAAATTAAGAAATGTGCAAAAAATAAAGTTTAATTGTGATTTTTTCTATCAGTAAGTCAAGTCACCTTCATTTATATAGCGCTTTTAACCATATAGATTGTTTCAAAGCGGCTTTACAGTGATAATAGGAAATTACAGAGATTGTTTTGGCTTTACAGCAGCTGTAGGATAAAGTTAGCTAAAGTTAGTTTTGATATATTCACTTCCGTTACAAAGATCATTAGTTATTAACTTTGGGGCCGTTAACCAGACACCGTTCTAACAGAAAACTGCTCATTTGCACAACAACAGTGGCTCGAGAACGCATAACTTGAAATAGGTTCCAAAATTTTTAAAAACATTATCCTCTCCGCATAAACTTCACAAAACAAATCTGTGAAAACGCTGAGGACGTGCACATGCGTATTACATGTTTAGTCTAGGTATGCACGTTTGAATATGTATGTGCGCAGGCGTGTAGTCCTATCAGTAAGTCTGAAGCAATAAGTAAATATGCTAATGAATTTGTAGTATACTTAGTATGAAATAAAGGTATTTTAAATACATTTTGGTATAGGTTTTTCACTAGGCAGCGCAAACCTTTTTCACACTGATAATAAGAATTGTTTCTTGAGCAAGCAAATCAGCATACTGAAGTGATTTTTGAAGGATCATGTGACACTGAGTAATGATCCTGAAAATTCAGCTTTGAATCACAGAAATAAATTCAATTTTAAAATGTAATTGTAATAATTTTTCACAATATTACTGTTTTCTATGTATATTTGATCAAATAAATGCAGCCTTGGTGAGCATAAAAGACTTCTTTCAAAAACATTAAAAAAATCTTACCAACCCCAAACTTTGTGTGTATTTTACCCTGTCAATATTTACTCCCCCTTATGTCATTTTAAACCCATATGCTGTTCAGTTTTTCCACGAATCAAGGTGAATTTTGAAGAATCTTCACATATATTTCACATTTAACAGCTGTCTTTAGTTTACACGCTTTAAAAAGCACCATAAAAGTCCTATAAATGTATTTTAAAATTAGTTTCATGCAAGTCTTCTGAAGCCACATGATAGCATTGAGAGAGGTATAGACAAAATGTTAGTCTGTATTAAGAGCGAAGGTCTATCATATTCGGATTCATTGGAAAACAATTAATGTATGTGAAGATTGTTATTAGTCACAGAGAAATGTTCCATTACATTTCTACTCATAAGTACAGGAGAACTCCAGTAGCTGGGATCACATTTTGGTGTTGCTGCACTGGAGGAGTGGAAACTCTAATAGTGGAGGCAATAAACACACACACACACACACACACACACACACACACACACACACACACACACACACACACACACACACACACACACACACACACACACACACACACACACACACACACACACACACACACACACACACACAGACAGTGTGGTTTATTTACAGTGGCCAGTGCAATAATCAGTTCAATAGAGCACAACAGCCTGAGAGAGAGGAACATCTGAACAGTGATTTAACTTTATTTTCAGAAGAATTCGGGTCCATGTGTTTGTTCGTGTGTGCCAGAAGTATTAAAGGTGCTGTACGTGATTTGGCCAATTTCCATACAAAATCTCCCCAAATCCCTGCCCTCCACAGACATGTCCAACACGATATCAGCAAAACTGGAACATTCAAAATGATGAATGGCTAGAGCATTTCTAATTGGCTAGTTCTCTGATTAACTGGACTATGTTTCAGATTGGCTAAATCACATTGGCTGTTCAGAATAGAAATACTAATATAGGTCCACTATACTGTACACAAATAAAACCAGAATGACCTGCAACATTTTGCTAAACATGTGCATATATAGCCAAGGCAAGGCGTATACTGTAGCACATTACATACACAATGGTGCTTTCATAAAATAATTGTAACCATAAGAAAAGAAAAAATATATATATTTAAAATGTCATAACCACAAATAAGAATAAAAGAGAATAATACATCAATATAAAATGTTATATAGCCTATTAATTGACCTTCCATTTACAGTGTTGAATGAGTAATTACAGTAGCATGTCTTTTTTGACTCATCATTTAATCAGACTGCCAAGAGTTTTGCATTTTAACACAATATTTAATTAAAAGTGCAAAATAGCCATATCTATTTTCAGTATAATAATTGGATGCACATGCAAAGTCGTTAGACACTAGGATACTTTTTAACTTTTATGATAGAATAAAACCTATTGTTTCACTTACCATTTAAAACGTAAAAAGCAGTATACAGTGTATATGTATATGTATATTTCCCCTCTGTAGCATGCACTATACACAATAAGTAATAAGCTTCTATATTCAGAATATATTCAGACTTCAGTCTCAAGTGTTATTTTTCAAGATTAAGTTGTTTCTTCTTACAAAAATAAGAATACTTCAAGTTACTTTTATTAAGTATACATACTTAAGTAAATTTCAAGGATATTTTTAAGTATACTTTATGTCGTAAGTATACTAACTATATTAATGGACTATAGTATACTTGTAAGTGTACTATTTCAGTACTTGGGACTAATGTGGCCCACTTTTTAGTGTATTGAAGTATAGGCTACTTTTAAGTATACATTAAGTGTAACAGTAGTAAACTTTGAGTACACAACTAGTTTACAAGTGCACTGCAAAATATACCACAAGTGAACTTATGATAGTTAAATACTTGCAGCACTTTTTTTTTTTTAGTTTACGAAAGTAAACTTTGAGGTAGGCTACTCTCTGTAAACTACTTCTTTAGTAGTTTTATACTGCTTTTAACAGTACTTTAAGTTTGAAGTAAAACTTTAAAAAGTAAACTTTAAAACTTTTAATTTGTACACAACCAGTAGACTACACAGTTTTCTGTCAGTATAAGTCAAGTATTTAAGTGTCATTTTAAGTATAGCTATTTCTGAGAAGTGCATAAAAAGTAGACTGAAAGTGTATTTTCTTATTTCTAGTTTAAGTAATAGCTAGTATAGCTTATTTCTAGTAATATCACACTTGAATAAACTTCTTTTTTGTGAGGGTCAGCTCGAGCATTCAGTCTAAAGATTGTTTGATTGATTGTAAACTAGCAGTTCATATGCCCACATCACGTGGTGAGTTTCATAAAACAGGATCCTGCTCATTTCCTGTTTATCAATAATGAGTTCTCTTGTACGAGACAAAGGTTAGTAATTCAAGTTTCTCTTGCCAGCTCCATCTGAAGGATTATAAATGGGTCTGCTTATTCTCTTTGTCATGTGTGTCGACTGCATTTATCATGCTGCCTGATAAGTGACATCATAGGCAAAACACAACAAGCACTTCGTACGAGTGTAAATCTGCCCATAATTGCTGGGCTCCTCCGTATTGTGACGTTTCCATGGCAATTAAGGTTTCAGATTAGGCAATGGATTAGGCTTGGATTATCTGGGGATTACGATGGATGATCGCAGCAGTCAAAACAAGTTAATTATGCTCTTCATACATTTATTTCAATCAACTTTGATAAACATAGAAAACTCAATATTGCACTCTAGTGGAGGCATTGGAAATTACACTGAGGCTTTATTAGTCAGACTCATGTACTGAAGGTGCATTCATTAAATTAATATTATTTTATAGTGTCAGCACCAAATATCATATGTGTTTTCATTATGTCCAATAAAGATCCAGACGGTTTGACTCAATGTGCCGCACAATCATCAGGCTGAACAGTGGCTTCATTTCATGGAAATATTCTTTTAAATGAGCTCATTCTATTCAGCTTCATTTACAGGACACTTAAATGTGATGGAAAACGTCCTTGTACCTTTTATGATTAAAGCTGAGCTGTTAGCCAGATTATGCAGGTATATTACAGCTCGCCGGAGTCATGAACTCCAGAAATTAAAATTAAGAAAGGGAATGTCCAGTCCTTCACAATTTTAGCCTGAAATTTACAGAACTGTCACGTCTGCTCTGATCAGTCTTTCGGGATTTTACCGGAATTTTTCGGAATTGTTCAGTCTTTGGTCGACTGTCATTTAAATTTTAATGATAATTGGAAAAAATACTGTTAAACTGGGCATGAGCTATAATAGGTGGATATTTGTCTATGATTATAGCTTACTATTGCATTTATATTAATGTCCCCTTCCCATATATTTCCCTTCCTATCTTAATACGCCTACATGAAAGGTCTTGGAGCATTTTCAGTAAATGTTGCCCTTTTTTTTTTAACAGACAATTAAGAGGCATCATTTAATGAAAAAAAAAACAGGCTTCTGAACACGAAGATTCAAGATTCTTTATTGTCACTATACAAAGGTATAGCGAAATTTGAGCAATCCTTACAGTGCCATCACATATAACTTTGTGCAAACTAAACATCTAATTTAAATAAATACAATTTAAGTAGAATTTACTTAAGTAGAATTAAAGAAACGATACGATAATAACCAATACTATACGTCAATAAACAATATGCCACAAAAACCAGTGCAAAGTTTTGTGTGTATTTTTTTTTTTTTTATTGTTTTTGAGTCACATTTGACTTTAGTGTTTGAAAACAGAATATTTTTGTTAAAAAAATGCGACATTAATTATATTTTTTCAGCATATAAGACAATGTGCAATATGAACTATTTTTTATATTTACAATTGTGCCATGACATTTGCCCTTTTAATAATCATGGTTTCCTCTTTTGACATTTTTGAAGGAGTGACAAGATAATGATGCCCACATGATTCAGAGGTACATTTCTTTTAGAGTTTTTATCAATATCTCATGGATTTTGTTTGTCATAGATTCATGCATCCCTATTTAAAAAAGTGAATCATTTTCAAACTTTACTGTGACTTTAAAAAGTATGTATGGTTTCATCCACAGGTGATCAAGCTGCCTTTGTTTTTTGTTACAGGGCAATGATAGCGTTGTTAAAGGCCCCTGAAGTAGCCTGTGGATCAAACACCCGTCACTCAGGTGTGAGTTATTGCACCTGTGCTGAAAATGCACCGGTTCCCTGCCCATGATCCTCCAAACCAGCCGTGTGTGTCCAAAAGGAGGATCTGTGATGCTTTATTCAGTTAGGCAAGTGTCAGTTCTTTAACACCATCTGGATGGATTATTTCCATGCTTCTCAGCCTGTGAGGTCTTTATAATGGGAAGTAGTTCTGGCAAAGTGTTACCCGAGCCCTCCAAAAATGGATGTTTTTCTCTTATCAACTCTGTTGTGAACTTCAAGAAACAAGAGACTGACAGGGAAAAGTGTGACGAAAAACAACAAGCTTGGCTTTGGAGGAGGAGAAGCGGCAGAAGAGCTTCCCGAGAAGGAACAACAGAAGGAGTCAAGGAACTGGTTCATCTGGAGGAGAGGATGAGGAATCCTAATGCAAAGTTTCGTGCAAAGTTTGATCCACGCGTCACAGCGAGGTACTGATGATGTGCGTACTTTGAGTTCAGAATAGCATACTACTGCAAAAAATAGAATGAGCAGTGTGTAGAATGGACACTTTCTGTGTGTATTTGTAATGGTAAATTTTAGTTGAAGTTTAGCAAAAATATTGTTTTATACTGTACACTACGGTTATCTGCGGTTGGTGAGATTTTTTAAATATATTTTTGAAAGAAGTACCTTATGCTCACCAAGGCTGCGTTTATTTATGCAGTAAAAACAGTAATGTTGTGAAATATTATTACAATTAATATATTTTAAAATGTCATTTTTATTCCTGTGATGCGAAGCTGAATTTTGTCACTCGATCCTTCAGAAAGCATATACTTTAGGGCTGTCAAACGATTAATCGCGATTAATCGCATCCAAAATAAAAGTTTGTGTTTACATAATATATATGTGTGTATGGAGTATAATTATTTTCTATATATAAATGCACACACATGCATATATATTTAAGAAAAATGTGTTATTTATATATAAAATATTTATATATAATATAAATTATATATAATATAAATATATATAAACAGTATATACATGCAAATATTTCTTAAATATATACATGCATGTGTGTGTATTTATATATAGAAAATAATTATACACCATACACACACATATATTATGTAAAAACAAACTTTTATTTTGGATGCGATTAATCGCGATTAATCGTTTGACAGCCCTAATATACTTTATTTATTTTTTCACAAACAGAATTTTGCAAGAATCTTTTTTCAACAACAATTCACAACAAAAGTGAACACAATTGTCAAGCTCCAAATAATTTGACATGGTGCTGCATTGCACAATGCACTTTTAATTTTCATTGTGACAAATTAATTAGTAATAATCTCAGCTGCAGTTTGTTAAATCTTTTTCCTTAATCAAGACTCACTTTTTGTTTGGACTGCCAGTAAATAAGACACTATAGATTATAGAATTATCATTTTATCAATAAAAGAACTAGATGCCTCTCAGTGAATTAAACATTGATGTAATGAGATGATGATGTGACAGATATAATGAGGTCATTTGACTGACTGCTGTTGGTCATTGTCATGTAACATTCACTTGCAATTCTTTGATAAATAGTAGCCAGTATTCAGTGTACACAAAGTATGCAGTAGATAGGAAGCTAGTATTCCATTTCTAACATAACCTTTATGAAAAATTCTTGACAATGCCATTAACTTTATTACTTTAGACTGGATGACAGAATTAAGATATCAAACACGACATGTCAATTAAAGATCTTTGCTATAATGAAATTCTTTATCATATGTATTAGTAGTTCACCAGTGCCACTCTCAGCATTTAATATCAGGCTAAAAGTAATAATGAAATGTAATTTATGAAATAATGAGATGTAATTTAATTTGATGCATCCAATTACAGCAGCACAGTAGTCTATCATAGCAGATGCTTCAGTGTTCAAAAGGGTTATTATAGTTAACTAAAACTAAAACCATAAAATATATATATATATTACTTGAAATAAAATAAATGATAACTTCACTTAAATCACTTAATTATAAATCACTATAATCACTAAAACTTATTTTATTTCAGCTAGCTGCCACGGAAACATTTCTCGTTTTAATTTAGTTCAACATGTGCTAAAATAAAACTGAAATAACAATGAATAAATTATTTAGGCACATATTTAAAAAAAAAAAAAATTACAAAAACAAAATTAGACTTAAATATATATATAAAAAGGATCTATTATGCTTTTTTAAATGGTCAACTTTCTTTGGTGTGTAATGTTGCTGTTTGAGCATGAAAGAGTCTGCAAAGTTACAAAGTACAAAGTCACTCCAAAAGGAATTATTCTCTATATCAGTGCGCACTGAACTCCCTGAAACGCCTCCATTGTAGTCTTGAGTTTTCTTCCGGGAATATGAACCTGTCACAATATTCCTCATTTAAATAATTCCTGCCAAAGACATATGCAAAATAAAAGGCGTTAGGCTGTGTTAGCACTGTGTTGAAACTCAGGGGCTGTGGCATTTCTGAAACACATTCGAACCGGTTGACCAATCACTACACACTGCTCCAGCCGACCAATCAGAGCTCATTGCGCTATTCAGAAGGAGGGGCTTAATAGAGACGGGAACTAAACAAAGCGTTACTGACAGACTGACAAAAACATAAAAAACAAAATCAAGACTAAAAGGGCATTATATGGCCTCTTAAATAAAAACTCTAATAGTATCTCAATGAAAAATAACACTAGTGTGTATATCTGTTCTAGGTATGACATCAAGGCTCTGATAGGCTGTGGGAGCTTCAGCCGTGTGGTCCGTGCTGAGCACCGGCGCTCGCGCCAACCCTTCGCCATCAAACTTCTGGAGGTCAAAGGTCGTGAGGGTCACGAGGCCTGTCAGGCAGAGCTCGGCGTCCTGCGACGGGTGAACCACAGCAATGTCATCCGCCTGGCTGAGGTGTTCGAAACGCCACATCGCGTCTATCTGGTTCTGGAGCTGGCCACGGGAGGAGAGCTCTTGGAGCGCACGGTCGCCCGAGGAACCTTCAGAGAACGGGACGCCACCAAAGCCTTGAAGATGGTGGCCAGCGGGCTGTGCTATCTCCACTCTCTGGGCGTCATCCACAGGGACCTCAAACCGGAAAACCTACTGTACTACCACCCGGGACAGGACTCGCGCTTGATCATAACAGACTTTGGGCTCGCTTGTTGGGACAAGACGCCGGCCTCCTTTCAAAGCAAGGGAGATACAAGTGTTTCAACTCACGACACAAACTGCGACTCGTCCTTGAGCACTGTAGACTTTGAGAAGAGCCGTCAGAGTAAAGATTGGGCTGTGAGGACACTCTGCGGTACACCGGAGTACTTGGCCCCTGAGATGCTGGCTCGGAGACCCTGTGGCAGCGCTGTGGACATGTGGGCGCTGGGCGTCATCACTTACATCGTGCTGAGCGGATCACTGCCCTTCGACCAGAGCAGCCGACCGAGGCTCTTCAGGGCCATTCTCAGGGGCAGCTTCAGTTTCCATGGTGATGTGAGTGTCACAATACCTTTCCTCACAAGTAGTACAAATGTGCACATTCAGTGGCCTAAAAAGTATTTGGACACATAAGACTCAGGATGCACCGATAGGATTTTTTTGGCTTATAACTATAGGCCTTTTTACAACATTTAGAGGTTATTTTTGCTAAAAAAAAAAAAGTATGTTTATATATGATAAAAATGTTGGATTATGCAACAGATATTATACATTATACTACATTACTCAGTGCCTTCACGCAGTTAATTAATAAACTACCGGTTTGTTATATCGGCCTTTTTCATGCTATAAGACACACTTAAAATTGTCTGAATCTCATTGCATTAGATTACAAATTATCAAACCAAATGGAGCTTTAAGTAAAGTGTTACCAAATTTTATATCACGATTTAAGAGACTTTTTCAAAAACATAAACCAAGCTTACCGACCCAAATATCATTAGCCTCATAGCATAATTGCCTACGTGCTATTTAAAAAAAATAGGCTAACGATATGTATAAATTCCGTTTTAAAGCCATAATGACATTTAATACGTTTTTAACTGACCAAGTGTATCCAAATACTTTTTGGGGCAACTATGTTGTGGTATATTTATATTTTCTTTGTGTACTTTGTTCATGATCTTCATAATCAAAATTGAGCTTGTGATGGCCTAACTAGAACACCAGCACTTAGACACCTGGAATGAACCAGGGCAATGAAACATTCAGCCGAGTGTAAAGTAAAGGGCAAACAGAGTTTGTGTGTGTGTGTGTGTGTGTGTGTGTGTGTGTGTGTGTGTGTGTGTGTGTGTGTGTGTGTGTGTGTGTGTGTGTGTGTGTGTGTGTGTGTGTGTGTGTGTGTGTGTGTGTGTGTGTGTGTGTGTGTGTGTGTGTGTGTGAAGGTGAAATCTGGTCACCTGTGTAAACAGCCACCAGCTACCTGACTTATGTGTCACCCACCAACAGCACGTCAGCTAGCTTTGTCTCAAGGGTGTGAGTGTGTGTGTGTGAGTGTGAGGTTAGAGGTGGTAATCAGAGAGGAAGGAGAGGGGAGAGGAGCTTCACCACAGGGCTTTTATCACCTTTAAACTGCAAACACACACAGACGCACACATTTCTTTATCACTTTCAACCCCCAGAGCTGTGAAATTATGGGTGCAATAGGACAATACAATAGAAACTCTTTATAATCCTGCTGCTCAGAGACAGTAATCAAGCACATGAAGGAATTATTATTGTTATTTATGTATTATATATATATATATATATATATATATATATATATATATATATATATATATATAGTACTGAGGGACTACTGAGTCACAATATAACAGGTAGTTGTAGAGCAAGACTATAATAAATAGGTTAATATCCACCGTGTCTTGCCTTTTCACAGATACACAGGCTATAAAGCCACAGTATTGCGGTGGATCTTAATCGAGTTTGCATTTAAACTCGGACCATTTGACCCATTTGGTTATTTGCATGGGTATTTATTGTCTTCATACCTGTGTGTGTGTGTGTGTGTGTGTGTGTGTGTGTGTGTGTGTGTGTGTGTGTGTGTGTGTGTGTGTGTGTGTGTGTGCAGCTTCACAATGCATCCATATGAAGTTGTCTTGTGTGCTCAGGCAATCACCTCTTTAATAAACATGTTTTAATTTTGATATGATTTTTTGTAGGACATAAAGTCCATCTTGAGATCGTAAAAAAGAGAAGTAAAAGTGATTAAATAGCTGAAGCTTAAAAAAAAGATCCCCTGAAAAACATTACTAGATTAAATAAAATGTTATATTATTTAATAAACAAAAGTACTGACATACATTGTTTTGGTATTTAAAAGCTAATTTTATTCTTTTTTTAATTCACACTTTAAAAAAGAAATTAAGAAAAAAGGTAACACTTTACAGTGGCCTTGTTACACATTACATGTACAGTAGTTACTTTAATAACTATAAATTATGGATAATTACATGCAACTAACCATAAACCAAACCCTAACCCTATAGTAAGTACATGTAGTTAATTAATATTACTCAGTACTTAAATGTATAATTACGCATAACAAGGACACCTTCAAATAAAGTGTTTAAAATTTATTTTAAAAAATATATGAAAACAGCTGATTTTAAATACTGGCAAAGAATTAAAAACTACAATTGTAAGAACTTGGTATGTGCAGTTTTGTTATTGATTTGCTCACAGTTTCTGATTTATTGTTTCCATGGATTTTTCATTTGCATTCTATTTTTAAACCCTGCGTCTACTTATATTTCCTGTATATTAATGTTAAAGTTGATCAAAAGATCTCACAGTGGCGACACACTGTGTGCTGAACACACCTGATCATTTACTGCAAATGTGTATTTAGCGCATCTCTCTCATTTAATACTACAGATGATACTCACACTTACTAATGACTCTGGAGAACGCTACACAACAAAGTTTAAAAACAGCTTAAAATAAGGACTGAACCTTTTTTTCATTAAAGCCTCATTGCAGAATTCATTTTTTATCTGCGCCTCAAAGTGAATTCAAATGCGGTGCTTTGGTGTGTAATTAGAAACCAGCCGGCCATCCTTTATAGGTTAAAGACATGCAGGCACGCAGCGCACGGACCCATGTTTCTGCATGCGCAGATATATATTTAACCACATGAATACACAATCACTCTGCTGGACACAATGATAGATTGAGCCGCAGAACACCAGAGGTAGTTGTTCGGCTCTCGCTATGTTTTATTGTTGTCTCAGATTTCTCTCTTTTCCTTGATGAAATTGTTGGATTCTGTACTTCATTTGACACAGACCACAGAAAGACTAATGCACCTTAATGTTTTCTTGTAAAACTCATACACACTTTATTTATTTTTTTATGTGTTTCTGTGTGTTTGAATAAAACTTGCTCTTTAAAATCCATTTGTCAGCAACAGACTTGCTATTGTCAATTTCATGGCTGATTAATTGTCATTACTGGATATGTATGTATGTGTGTGTGTGTCTGTGTGGTCCTGGTAATCCCTACATTGTGGTGACAAAATGTCCCCAGAAGTGTAGCAATAGCAGTCATCTTTGACCTTGTGCATTCTCGGAAAAAAAATTGTACAAAATCTGTCACTGTCCGGGACAGTACCGGTTAAAAATACCATTTAGGTAGGCTACTAATATGTACCCTTTTGGTACCAATATGTTCCTTTGAGGTACAAATATGCACTCTTTAGGTACAAAGTTGCACCTTTTGAAAGGGTACCACCCCAGTGACAGCTTTTGTACCTTTTTTTCTGAGTGTGGGGACTTTTCTTTCTTTCTTTTTTTGGTCCCCATGTGGAAAACAGCTTATAAATCAAATTATGTTTTTTGAAAATGTAAAAATGCAGAAAGTCTTCTGTGATGGGTAGGTTTAGGGTTAGGGACTGGAATATATTATTCAGTATAACAATCATTATGAGTATGGAAATGGCTTCTCAGATACCAGAGATGGTTATTAACTCCTTCAAATTAGCGGTGAGTCACAGATTCAAAACCGGTGACATTTATTGACTAATGTCTTCACATTCAGACTGCGACGAGGCGAAAATGGCAAGTTGTATATCTAATGCAGCTTAAGAGGCAGAAGCGTTGGTAGCACAGGTCAGACGCCGGCGGTCCGGTCTCCATTCAGGCAGAATCTGTGTGTGTGTGTATGTGTGTGTGTGTGTGTGTGTGTGTGTGTGTGTGTGTGTGTGTGTGTGTGTGTGTGTGTGTGTATGTGTGTGTGTGTGTGTGTGTACTCAGTGACATTTACAGCCGTAGATGTGCTGTGTTGGTTCTCAGATCTGTGGTGATTTGATGCTGTTCTGAACACAGACTGAATGCAAAACCAGCAATGAATGGAAAGTAGTGTTGGTTTTCATGCAGGAAAAGTGAGGGCTGGAGGGTTTTCTGGACTGAGCTACAAAGTTGAGTTACTGATTCAGAGATCAGTATAAGGATTCTGATAAATATATTTCATTACTTGGAGTCTTTTCGAGGCCATTGAATCACGCTCGGATCTGTAAAACATTCTCTCCAGACAATTGGTGTTAATCGAAAAATGTCCTTTTTTATTTGAAGGGGTTATTTCGAGCAATAAAATATTCCTCGAGACAAAAGATTATGAAAACATACTGTTACTTTCACAACTCAAAACTTTCCTGGCTAGGTTTGCTTGTTTATGTAATATACTGTATATCCACTATTCATATATATAGCGGATATAAAAATTCTGCACAAATGAAGCAAAGATCATATTATTAGTTATGTATATTAGGTTATTTCAATGGCATTACATATAGGTTGTAATTTTTATTAGATATTATTTGTCTTTGTTTCATTTTTTACATCAGAAGAACCAGCACTGTAAAAAAAAAAAATTTGTTCACTCAACTTACATTTTTTTGTTATCTTTTTGCTTTGACTCAGTTAAGTTTTATTTACTTAATCTACTAAGTATTTTCAACTTAAAAAGTTTAGTTGATATAGTTAAAATAGTTGACCCAACAACTGATTTCAAGTAACCTGGACTTGTAAAGTTTAGTTGAAATACGATAACTTACATTTTCAAGTTATCCTACTAAAATTTATGTTCATTGAACTCAATTTGGATTTATATGCACTGTATTTGTTTTAAATAAACATTTTTTTTTGCTTAAGCTTTTACTGTATGGCACATTTCAATGTATTATTATTATTATTTTAACATGCAACTTCATTTTATTGATGAGCACATTAACATATGACCTTCACAAATCACAGCAACTATTTATTATACCGACAAACTCTCAATCTCTCTCTCTTTCAGCCATGGAAATCAGTCTCTACATTGGCCAAAAGCTTCATCGGTCACCTCCTGACCCTTGAGCCTGAGCACCGCTTGACCGCTGAGGAAGCTCTCAAGCACCCGTGGCTGGTCAGCATGGCGGCCTGTTCCTCTAACAAGAACCTACACCGCTCCATTTCCCGAAACCTCCAGCGGCGGGCGTCACAGGCCTCCTCTCGCTGCCCCAGCTCGGGCTCTACTCCTGGGTCACGGACATCGATGAGGTCCGGGTCACGGCCAGGTTCTGGGCCACAATTACAGCGACAGGTCACTGTGCCTGAAGATCGCTGCTTAGGATAGGGTCAAGTTTTAGACCCAGTGGACAAGATTTCTATGTGAGAGGCCTAAAGTGCTGTCACTCATTTCACATGTGAAAGAGAAAAAAAAACAGCCTGTTTAATTCTGAAAATCGTCAATGACTAACATTATAATTAGACCTCCAGGAACAAAATTGAAGGATTAAAAATGTACATGATCTCTGAAAACTTGTAGATTAATTTGAATGCAGACCTTTATCATCATGTACGCACCCATACTAATATATTTATGATGCATTTGTGCTGATAGTCTCTTCAGCATTTCTGTGATCTCCTACTCATGATGAACAGCGAAGGAGTTTAAAGTCTCCTCTATAAAAAGAAAAGCACAGATCAGCACCTCTGCTCGCTTCTCCCACATTCATTCCTTCATTAATCAGATGAGGATGAGCTGATTATATAAACTCTATTTTAAAATATACATTTTTCACCCCTGAAGAATCGCGCACCGGACTGAAATGCAACTGGAAAGGGAGTGTAACCTCAAATGGTCTGATATGCAGATTTTCTGTCCTGCTTTTCTTCATATTACTGTTTTTACCCGGCAAAAAGTCCCTGCAGATTGATTGTGTGAAGAAATTAAGACTTTTATTCAGCAATGGATGCATTAAATTGATCAGCTGAAGACTGGAGTGATGATGCTGAAAATTCAGCTTTGCATCAAAGTACATTTTAAATAATACAGTTATTTAAATCAGGGTTCACCAATCTCGGTCCTGGAGGGCCGCTGTCCTGCAGAGTTTAGCTCCAACCCCAATTAAACACACCTGAACCAGCTAATCAAGGTCTCATTAGGCATACTAGAAACTTTCAAACAGGTGTGTTGGAGCTGGTTGGAGCTAAACTCTGCAGGACAGCGGCCCTCCAGGACCGAGATTGGTGAACCCTGATTTAAATTGTAATAATATTTCACATTAGGGGAGAGTGGGGTGAGTTGTGCCAGTTTTTACTCAAAGTGACTTTAAAGTGAGGCCATGACAGTAATGCCTTCAACTTAAGGATGTACATGTATTTCAGGATGTTGTGCATCCCTGAGAATAATAACTTTGGATCTGAAATAAATAGTTTCAGAAATATAGCTTTTGGGAAAAAAGTGGTCTCATGGCACAACTTGCCCCTGGTGCGGGGTAAGTTGTGCCTTTTGGGGAAATATGTTGGGGTAAATTGTGCCAGTGCTTTCTGAAGTAAAACAGAACATTTTACTGTTATGAACCGTATGCTATATGAAAGCAAGACAAATTCAATACAAAATTACTAATTTAAGGTTTATTTAGATATTGTCACCCTGGAATACCATAGCATGCGTTTTTCCCACTATGGTCAATTGCATAGGGATTTTGTATTGAATACAACTCTGGATCACAGTGTCACAGAGACAAGGGGGCGGGCTCATTTTACTCAGACGACCAATCAGTCTCTCAGGATCATTGTGAAGCTATCAAGCTACGCCCTAGCAACCATTTAGAGCACCATAGCAACACAATATATGATATTTGTGATTCATTTCAGGCAAAAAAGGCTTTGGCAATAGATGCCTGTTGACAGAACGCTGTCTGTCAATTATGTAACATAAGAATAAAGTTATTAGGCTAATTTCTAAACATCCTATTGTGACTTAGGCCACTTAAAAACTGAATAAAACTTCTCTTTATTAACATAGTGCAAACTCAAAACTGAAATCAGTGTTAGCTAAATTAAACAAATAGCAGGTAGGCCTAAGTCAAACACTGATGAGGCATGCCCATCTCCTCACTTCTCAAGATTATCCCCTGTGAGTATGTAGGTCTCTAGGTGGTCTGGATCTGGCACAACTTACCCCATGCCCTTTGGCACAAATCACCCCAGACCCACAAGTTTAAATAATTAGCATGATCCAGCAGTTAAGAGCTAACATCATGTTAACTGTATAGACTCATTGTGTAGCCTACTAAAGCACTAAAACATGTGTGAAATGTTTTCAAACTTGTCTATAATTGTCCAGACACTACAATCAAAAAACCTTAATCATAGAAAATTTACTTTGAAAGGGAAAAAACAGTTTTTTGCACTAAAATGTGCTTAACTCTCATGCCATGTATCTCTCTTCTTTGGAGGATGAGTAAAATTGATTGCTTTTCAAAATTATGTGGTCACATGACCAAATTATTCTATGGTTTTCCAGAACAAGGGGTGGAACTACTTCCCCCCCTGGCACAAATCACCCCACTCTCCCCTATTGCTATTTTTTCTGTATTTTTTGAGCAAATAAACGCAGCCTTGGGGAGCATAGAGACTTCTTTCAAAAACATTATAAAATTATTACCGACCCGGCTTTTGAACAGTGCTGATTGAAAAAAGGGCACAGAACATTTTTATTTAGAAAAGGATATTTTATCATCTAATGCAGTCGCATTCAGATATTATATATTTTTATCTTGAGTGTCCAAACCTATTGTCACTGTGAAGAACAAAAAGGAAATAATCTTGATAATGATGCAGAATCAGCCTGTTCAAACTGACATCAATCTAAGAAGGTTATGTTTGCACTTTATGTTCAAGGACTTTTGCTCTATTATAAAGGTTCCATGTTTTAAGTGGTGTTTCATTCTGAAAGCACCAATCATTGGAAATAATGTTGGTCAATGTTAAAAAGGTCCATTCAGCAGAGAACTTTACAAAAACTCTCTTCTGACATGAATAAATGTTTAAAAGTTGGCTAAAGTTATGCTAAAATGCTAAAAATATAAGACAAGCATATAGTCTGCAGACATTTTGACTTGATCTTTGACACAAAGGGAGTTTTTCACTGATGCGATTAACTCGTGCAATATTATACTTCCTTTTTTAGAGTTATGAAGTAGCTTTATGGTGAAATATTGTAATGCCCTTGTAGAGAAAAAGAAAAATAGGCAGTGAGTGCCCTCTGTTGGACAAATATTCAATTGCATGGATTTATATTTTATTTTTTACATTACATAAGTAGGAAAATTATGTCTCTTTATTCGAATACATGCGTCATTTTGCAATAATTCTGATATGTGATAAAATGCTGTTAGGACCAACATTTTCTTATGCTTATTACATTACTGAGAAACAAACAGATTTCCATTTCCTCACCATTAGATGTAATCGTCATTACATTTGTTTTCTTCTACCCATTTGTTTTTAATTAATTTTGCATCTGTTTTCTTTTGCTCTGGTGGGAAATATTTAAACATCTTCAATATACGGCTTCATATGAAGCTGTTTTGTGCATTGGGCCGTTCTGCTCTCAGCTCAATATCTGTTAATGACGTGTGTGATGACTACTAAAACAATCCTGACCATTAAACAGAATTAGCAATAAAATAACCATGAAGACCGTGGCTGCTTCTGAATGTAGGAATTCAGTCTGTCAATTAAACCATGAGGAAAAATGAAAAGAACTGCTTGATGGTTTTCTGCCATTTTTACTTGGCTCCATCATCATTCTAACTAAAACCCAGTGTTAGGTGTAATTCATTATGTAAGGGATAATGTATAGAGAGGCGGTCGTTATAGCCAATAACAACCCCGACAGGCTGAACCCGCGGAGGGGTCTTGAATCAGCCTGAAGGGGTTGTTATTCGCTATAACGACCGCCTCTCTATACATTATCCCGCTTATTACATGGCTACCTACAAAATAAATAAATAATTTGACACGAATTATTGATTTAAAAAGGAGTTTATTGATTTAAAAACGAATGTATTGCTTCCGCCAAAGAAAATAGTCCGTTCCGCGTCCATAGCAACGCGCTGTTTTTCATGGCAACGGTCTGTTATACTTCACAGCGGTCTGTTATCAAGAAATAACAGACCGCATTCTACATTAGAATTCAACCAAGCCATTATAATAAAAGTAATTAATTACTGTATTTTAATTACTTTTTTTATTAAAAGTAAGGGATAACCCTTAATTTTACTGAAATTAATACCAGTTACTTCTGATGTAATTGCATTAAATGCTTTATTGACTATAGAACAATTCTATATTAAACAATTAGATTTAATCCAAATTTAACGTCTAATGACAAAATGAATGTTTTAATGTAACCTCCCTTTAAATACATTTGTCAGTTCAAGAATAATGTGATTGTTATATTTTTAAATAACATCATTTTTAATTATGTAACTTTATATTGTTTATTTGAAAGAATTAAAATAGATGTTCATGTTTATCCTTGCATTGTTCAACCGCTCGAGGTTGATGAGATTTTTTAATTAGTACAGTAATTACACTGTTGAAGATGTCATTAGCTAGTAATTAATTCGGTTTTTTAGAAGTACAAAGCTAAAGAAAGCATTTTCATTATTTGATTTTCACTTTAGCTAGTTTCCAAGACAATATTTCTTATTTTCATTTAGTTTAACTTGATGTAATAACATACAACTAAATCTGAAATCAAAATTAATAAAAACTATAGTTTTTTTTTTTTAATAGCCTATCAATAATGATAATAACAAAAATGTCAAAAATACACATCAGAATAGAATTAATACAAATGAAACTACAATACAATATAAAAACCTTCAAAATATTAATTAAAACTATAATAGTATCTCAATGACACTAAAACAACACTGGCTCCTAAGACCGATAGAATTTGGAGTATCTCATTTGAGTATTTTTCACCATTTTTTTAATGTAAGTATTTATTTATTTTCTGTTAGAACTCAATGTTGGGTCAGATGGGTCATTACCAGTTGAGAACCGCTGGCTTATAACAGATTAAAGGTCAAAGGTCGATGAATGAACTGAATTGCTTATGTTGCTGAATTAGATAACAACATCTGCTAAACGAATAACTGTAAAGGTCAAGCAAAATGTAAAAATGTAAAACTCCACCATATGGCGGCTCCCACACAATAAACTACTTTAATGGGTTTTTTTTTTTTTTTTTTTTTTTGTCATTTCTGGACAGTTCTTGTGTCCGTTCACTTCATTGTATGGAAGAACAGTGAGTAAATAATGACAGAATGTTTATTTCTGGCCAACTGTATCCTTAAACTGTAATAAACTGTGAATTAAAATGAACATGACATTGATGCAACCCACCAAATCCAATTATTTGTAATGTGTGGACGTCTGCAGGATGAATCTCATGAGGAAGTGGAGACAATGCGCATGTCTATTATTGACCACTAGAGGGCGTGAGGAGATCAAGGTCTTACAATCACGTGACTGACCGCTGTTATTCTGCATCACAACAAGGAGAGTGACCTACTGGGGTTCATGTTTAAATAAGGCAAGCCAGAACAGATTCAGTGAAAATTAATGCTAAACTAAGGGTTATTAGGTTATTTATGCATAAAAGCTTTTGATAGCTCATGGATACAGTCAAAGAATCTTGGTAAGTATACTTTGCATATGAACCTGTAGCCTATTGTGGATTTCAGTAGGCTATGAGTAGGCTACAGGAAAGAAGAAGAGAATTTAAAAAAGAAGAAGAAAAACAAGGAAGAGAGACTGTTGGACAAAGATGGACTCAGAGAAGACGGCTTGTTTGGGAGGGAGAAAAAGCCTTTTCCCCCAGCGAATGTGTTATATAACACAGAAACAACCTCTGTATAAATGAGAGTCAGACAAACATGGGCTCTGGAGCAACACTGCTGTAGCCTACTGTCAACTTCACATATAATGTTGGTTGGTAAAAGCAGTTGGATTTAACTATGCAGCCAGTTACATGTTTTTATGATAATTAAAAAATGCAAATCACTTAAAATGAAATATTCAAAGCACATGAATCAGCGTTTCACACCCATCACATATGTAATGCCACATTCTTCAAAATGTTTCAGAGGATTACAAAAGATTACAAAGAAAAACTTTTTGTGTGGAATAACATGCACAATTAATCGTTCCCCAATAAGATCAGGGACAGAAAATATAAAAAAAATAAAAATAAAAAAAAGTATGATTTTGAATTATTTTAAACAAAGAAAATAAGTATTTATGATTCTTCACTATTTTTAATACAAAAGGGAAGGCAGTCTTATCTAACAGGAAACCCTTTAAATCAACACTGACCCATTCATAAAAATTAAAAATAAAAGATTTTCAGTGTGAGTTTTGGAACCCATGTCAGTATTACTCACATTTAACTCTAGCGTCAGACAATTACAAATGTGTGGAATTGAAGTGAAGAGTGGTAAATTACAGATCATTTCCTGTCAGTCAGCGGTGCTTTGTGGGTGTAAAAAGTTATAAAAGGCCTTCACTACATGTTGAGACAAGTATGTGAAGGGCTCGTATTATTAAACTCTGAGTCACACCGTATCAAGAGTTTCCTTCCTAGAAAATATTACATACTTTTCATTCAGCGTTTGATTCATTCATTCAGTTTTATTCAGCTCTGCACATGAGACTATACTGTATATATATATATATATATATATATATATATATATATATATATATATATATATATGTATATATATATATATATATAGCCTATGTTTATGTATACACATATTCACACACTTTTATTTTAGATGAGATTAATCACGATTAATCGATTCGATACATATACATATACATATACATAGTGTGTGTGTGTGTGTATATATATATATATATATAATACAGTGTCTCTTTCCAACCAATGAAGATGCAAAAATGATTATTCACTAATTAAAAAAAATATAAAATTAGAATAAGAATAAATAAGTGTTATAACAAAAACAATCCAAATAAAACACTTAATAAAAGTGATAAATACTTATCCAATGTCCACCTAAATGCCTGTGTGTGTTTTAAGTTTCCCTGTATGAAGCGAGCACTCTTCCTGCCTCTCTCAGAGCTCGACCAACCCCGCTGCTCTCCACAGGTGATCGCTGTCTCTCCCCAACCAATGAAGACGCGAAACTTATTAACCCTTTAGTGGAACAACCAGATCTTTCCAGGACTGTGGACTCAGGACTGAGCTGGACTTCATCGTAAAACAAACGTTTGGTCGGTACTTTTGCCAGCAGTCTCGTGTTGAGTTTAATTTAAAGTGAACGCGCAGTGGATCTGTGCGCGCTGCGGCCGTCGGTGATCTTAGCGCGCGGATTATTATATCATCATCGGGTTTATGAAGACGGATTTTCTGCCGCAACAATGATCCAGATCTCATTCCAAAAAAAAAGATGATTGTAGAGTTAGACATGCGTTTGCTGTATGTCCTCTTTTCTCCCCACAACTCCCCAATCCCCCTCGTATGGCTTTGGAAATCTGGTCTTGACATGTTTAAGATGAATTATCACCATCCACCCTAGTGGAAAAACTGGTGAGTTACTCTTTTCAGTGTTATTATAGACAACTTTTTTTATGAATAGATTGAAGGATTAGGAGATTTTAGCTCCACGTCAGATTATGTTGTTCCTGGTTTGGTCAAGAGCTCTTTAGATGTTAATAAACTGGAATCTAGTGGCCTGTTATTGTGTATTTTCTGCCCGATAAAATATTCAATCAGTATAATAAACCAAACGCACCACCTTCTGTTTGACCTCATTACAATGATTGCATTGCTGTTAAAGATGGACCTCTTTAAATAAGGGTTGTTCTTGTGTTGGTGCCAGATTTTTCTTTTTCTTTTTTCTGTTGGGATCTCTGGAGTTGAACACAAATGGAAATTGTACTTTTTTCATTGTTAATATGTGTAAAATCTAAAGTCACAATGTGTTTTATACATAATTCCCACTAAAAACATCTTAAACCAGCCTAAAACTGTTGGTCTTCCTGCCTGATGTGTTTTAAAGGGGTTTTAGCAGACCAGCTGGCCATCCAGCTAAACCAGCTGAGAACCAGTTTGGCCAGGCTGAGAGACCAGTTGAAACTAGTAAACCATTTTAAGATGTTTTCATTTTCAGCTGGAATATATGTGCTTATGTGTGTTTCTTCAGCGTTCATTGAGGATTTGTTTGAATTAAATTCCTCAGAAGATTTGCACAAAAAGTGTTGTAGAGTTGCACTCTTTAGTTTGGCATTGTTTGGAGATATTTGTATGATTATTCACAATATATCACTGTTTATTAGACTACGCTGAAATATATTGTCTGGATTGTAGGCTAGTTGAGGCCTCGACTACCAAACTGACGAAGCATCTTGTATTAGAAACTTCATTATAAATAATATCATATATTTATATAAGGCACAGCTTCTTTATTGCTCTATGTGCTGTTATTTGCATTTTTGCTTTTTATATATATATATATATATATATAAAAATAGACATGCAAAGCTATTTAAATGACCTTAGAATGCATTTTAACAAAAAATGTAAAGGAAGCGATATTTGAAGCATACAAATGCATCATTTATTTAAATCCATCTCAAACAGTGTCAATAAACAGCAGATTGCAATTATGGCATCGTACTCCTTAATGTGACAACATGCCCCACTAAAAGGGCCATATGTATTAAAAATGTATGTTACAATGTAACCTGATATTCTGGTTATACCATCATTTGGGTTGTACCCTAAATGATCTCTAAATCTGTCTATTTCATGAGTCTCTCGTACTTGTGATTTAAAAACTACCGAAGTTTTACAGCCCAGACTCTTAAACTTGGTTGGCCTTTGAGGGTGATTTTTATGGTAGGTTTTATGGTCTTATTATAGTTTAAATGACAGGGTGGGATTGCTTGAAGCAGCATACGCATATTGTTTTTGGTTTCTTTGCTTGTTATCTTTCTCAAACCCAGTGAAAAGGACAGTTTGGCCTTTCAGGCGACCTGCTTTATAAACTGCGTCTCAGTTTCATGTCCTCTTCCTGCTCAGAAGCAGTTTATAATGTCAGATCAACAAGCAAATGTTGTGTGGGGTGTGCAAATATGATCTCTATGTGTTACATTTATTCTTATTATTTACTAGGCACAATATTGCCCCAGTTGATCTGTTTTTTGTTTTGTTTTGTTTTTTAATCCGCTGACAGATGAGCAATTGTGTTATTTAATATTCAACTTTCAGCATGCCCACTTCCACCCTATTTTCACTTCTCTTTTTCACTCTTTCTGATATCTTTACCATCTGTTAGGCTAGTTTCTGGTCTCTTCATTAAAAATAATGGTCAGTGATTAAAATTAACATCAGGATGAGATCGTTTTGCTGTTTAGGCTATTACTTATTTAATTAGTGCGCAAAAAAAAAACGATAGTGTGAAATTTATAGTCAGAATGTCATTCATTGTATAAAGATTCATTCAGACTTTTGGGTGACACTTTATTTTAAGGTGTTACATGGTAAATTATGCGTAATTACAACTAATCATAACCCTACATAGTTAATTAATATTAGCCTACTCCGTACGATGTAACTACGTCACCTTAAAATAAAGTGGAACCAACTTTTGTAGTTGTCACGTACTCTAAGTTTGCAGTCTTATGAAACTGTTGTTCTGTGAAGTGTGTTATCAATGGCATTACACCACCATGTGGCAGTTTTCTGAAAGCCATTCGAGTTTATACACTGAAGATGACGTGGCTTTAGTCTCCATTAAAAGCTATAAATTGTGTTTTGTTTCCATTTGAGCCATTATTGCTGCATTTTGTTCTTATGTTTGTGGAAATTACTTTTTTTCTTGCAAAACATAATCCATTGTTCAGCCTGTATAGTACAATTCCTTTGCTTGACTCCATATTTTGTGTAATTTAATGTGGTGACTGCTTGGCATGTTTTTTTGGGGGGAGGACAACTTAATAGGCTTTGAATTATCTTTAAGCCTTTTTCGTACCGTGTTTGTTAGTTTCCAGTATGCATTTATAAATAGTGAAGTCAACTTAATTTCTTTGGTTTAACTTCATTTGACCAAAAGAGGGCGCCGTCTCCTAACACAAGATAAAACCGATTGTAACAATTGACAAAATGCACGTTTGGAACATAAATAAGCATACAGTTATTGTAAAGTTTCAAGCTAAAAGAAAACAAGTTTATGTTGAATTGTAAAGTGACAATGCATGCAACGATGGGTGTATTTTATTGCCTATCAGTTTATTTACCAAATGCACATTAATATGGCATGGAGCAGTAGGCCTACTGCTAGCTAAACATAGAAAAATTAAGAGTTGAAGTTATACTTAGGCTATGCCCCAGAGTTCATATTCATGAGTGCACGTGTTTATATTGACGCTAAAACTAAACATGTAACCAATACCAGTGTTCAAACAGCACATATGTAGGGGAGCGCGGGGCACAACCTAACGCGGGGTTAGTTGTAACACGCTTGTTTTAAATACTTCCGCACATGCTTGGATGACGAAACTTTGTTTATTTACTAGTTGCCATATCAACACTATATAGAAAAAAAAAAATCCGCCAAAATTATTTTATTTTTGGAAGATATCCATAGACATTTATTAAACCATAGCAAAAGTAAATTTCTTACTTAAGTTAATTTTTCATCTCTATTTTTTGTGTTTATTTAAAATAAGACAAATCTGATATTAGTTTAATCTCCAAGATGTTATTTAACAGTTGAGATAGTTATTTAATGTTTCACTAACTAGCAGAAGACACTAGCAGGGTTTAAACCCCAGTTGTGCAGGCGGGGGCATGTTGTAACACTGCGTTACAATGTGCCCCTATTAGAAATATGCTATTATATTCTATACTTTTATTAATTTTATTGAGAAAACGTGAGAAAAAGGTGAATAAAGACTGAGTGTCAATGTTCAGAAATTACTAATTATTTATTTGTTTTGAACTATGTTGTATAGCTGTGTTTTCATGTGTTCATAGTCAAAACTCAAAAATCAGTTTATATTTAATTATTAAAAATTGCCATTATTTTATATGAAAAAGTTTTTAAATTGTATTTTATTTAGAAAATATTTTAGTTTGTTTTGTATATTTTTTTTATTAGATCAGATAACATTTTAAGCTGTCATATGTTATGTTACAATGTGCCCCACACATGTTACAATGTACCCCACCTATGGGGCATGTTGTCACATTTCACTTCCATTCTTTCGGGGTATATCAAGAAAAAAGTATATACTGTATTAATAAAACAAAAACACATAATTGTAGTAGACATGTGGGAAATTAATGTGGGGAAAAAATAAATACTCTGAACCATAAGTAGATTTACACAAACTGAGAAAGTCAAAAAGCGTTAGGTTGTGCCCCGCTCTCCCCTATTATAAGATATGTTATGATATCTTTTTGTGCGTTAATTGAGTTACTGTGTCGATTTAATTGGCCTGTATTTAACAGCTACGATAATTAATTCAGTTGAAGCATGTGACATAAATGTATGACATTGTGTAGGCCATTGTTTGGATGGTTAATAAAGCCCCTTAATAATGAAATAATATCTGATACTGGTCTAGCCTATCCGTATAATATGTGTGCGCGTGCACATGTTTCGTGGCCGCGCTCGCGTGCACGAGCCGTGCGGGAATGGCTGAGGTGCGCGTTCACGGGAGTTTGTGAGGGAGGAGGGAAGAACGCAATCGGCTGAGGAGTTTTTAATGTCCGCCATGTTGTGAATGGCGCACTGAGGCAGCGAGAGAAAACACACACACCCGCCTCTGCTTTTCCTCGCTGGATCTCTTCTATTCCATTATTTTTTTCTCATTTTCCAACTCCATCCACCCTCCTCCATGAGATCTGTGGCGGTTTTATGGGTGATTGTGAGGGGATCGGATAGATTTATAGAGTAAAATGAGTAAACTGTCGTTCAGGGCGCGGGCGCTGGACGCTCTCAAACCGCTGCCCATCTACCGCTGCGAGGATCTGCCCGACCTGCACGAGTACGCGTCCATCAACCGCGCCGTGCCGCAGATGCCCACAGGCATGGAGAAGGACGAGGAATCGGTACGATTTTAACCATGCAACTTCCGATTTTCTGCGATACAAACTTGTTTTTTTTCTGTCAGTCTGCGCAGGTTTGGATGCAACAAAATGGCCGACTGTTTGCGAAGCGTTTTACACGGTGTTTTGGACCCGTTTTGCAGTTTGCACCGAATTTAAAGTGTGGTATATACAGTTGGATTTATTTGATGGCTATTAGCGGTGTGAAAGTAGGGTTGTGTCAATCCGTTCGGACCCGAATCGTGCAGCAAAACACAAAAGGAGTCATGTGACCGTGGAGGTACCGACATTTTGTTGGATTTTTTTCCTGTAGTGGCGACAAACGGCAGCCAGAGGGCGGGCATTCCCGCTGTCATGGGAAATCTGGAAAAATCAGCGAATTTGAAAGCGATAATTTGGTAAAAAATGTAAATTCTGTAATTTACTCGCCTTCATGTTGTTGTTCCAATTCTTTGTGACTTAATTGCTTCTTTGGGAAGCCCAGACGGGAGAATATTAGGTCTTGACAGCCTCAGTCCCCATTCACTTCCATGCTTTTTTCCCCATACAGTGAACGTGAATGGTGACTTGAGGTTGTCATGTTGCCTAACGTCTCCCTCTTGAGTTCTTCTAAAAGTTATATGGTTTGAACAACACGAGGCTTGAGGCTGCGTAAATCAATCAAAATAAGAAAAATATAAAGATTTTTTTATTTAAGTAGCTATCTATTTAATAATTGTCTCGTTTTTTCCACACTTGGAAAAGTCATGGGTATTTCTATGTAGAAAACTATCTAGTGATGCTTGTGAAAATATTTTTCGCCTATAGATTGCTCTTTGTGAATGCAATTTCTATACAGAAAATCCTTGAATGCATATAATCATGAATGAATGAAAAATGTATTTCGTCTTAAGATGTGGGAACCTTGGAGAGTGAGGCTGAGCCGAAGGCCCCTGAATGAGATTCTTTGCATTCATCTTATTAGGCCCCGGGGCCGCTACCGTCACTGACTGGATTTACATGCATCTTGATCAGAATTTGGTCTCTCACACACATTAATGTCAGTGCCTAACCAAGATAAGCCAAAATTCTTGTTACTTCATCTAAAAAAAAGACCCCTGGCACATGCAAATATTGATCTGAATACGAGGTCATGTGGAATACCTTTTTCTCAAAAAAGAAACACCATGGCCTAGGCCTACATTTTCAATCTATTGCATTCTTTTGTGTATTGTAAAGGATGTTAATGAAAATTAGTGAGATCTTTAAATTCCTGAGTGAGCTTCTTTAGTATTTCCAGAAGAGAATATTCTTGGTTTTTCTGATTTGCACTGGTTGGATCTGTGCATCTTTTATTAGAATAAACATCAGAAAATGATTTGCATGTAAACGTGGTCTATGACAGCAGCATGTCAAGTGTCTCTTGTACTTGCTTGATGTGGAGGTTCATAAAGAGTGGCTGTTTGGTAGGAGAAGCTTGTCTTTTTAAATTGGTTTGAAGAATTCAATTAATGCAAGATTTTTTTAATAGAAATACAAAATAAGCCTGATATGAGGCCCTTGTGAAATGTGAAGCATGCATTCGGGTATCAAGAGCCTTTTCACACTTGTGCTCTTTCGTTGGAATGGAGAGGCCTGGTTTTTAAGTGTGCTTGTTTTTTAAAGGGTTAAATCCTAGTTCATCCAAAAATTGAAAAAATTGTCATCAATTACTCTCCTTCATGTCGTTTCAAAGACTTTCGTTCATCTTTGAAACACAAATGAAGATATTTTTAAGGAAATCTGAGAGATTTCTATCTCTCCATTGACAGCCACACAACGACCACTTTGTCACTTTAAAAAGTTCATGAGATCATAAAACTAATCCACTTGAATTGAGCGGTTTAGTCCAAATTTTCAGAAGAGACTGGATCGCTTTATATGATAAACAGATTGAAATTAGGCTTTTATTAACATAAGTTGTGATCAGCGAACATAAACAGAAATCTGTTCATCATATAAAGTGATTGAGTCTCTTCAGAAAATTTGGACTAAACCGCTCAATTCATTCAACTCTTTATTATGAACCTTTTGAAGTGTCAGTGGTAGTTGCGGAGAGCTGTCAATAGAAGGACAGACAGCGTTGTTGAGTAAATAAACAGCTGAAACGCATGTTTTTAGTGGAAAATTGTGTACTGTACTGTAAACATTGGTTGACACTTTTAGTTAGGGCTGTCATGATACTTGATTAAATGTTGTTCAGTAAAATCATATGATTGCTTGCTTTTGATACTTTATTTGAACCAATTATTATTGCCTCCTTGTTATTATATATGTACTTTAAGCCGTTTTAAAGGCTATTATTTGCTTGAGTCTATTTTTACTACCACAAAAAAAATACTTATTTTGTTTAATCACGAAAATAATCATTAATGAGTGACAGCCCTAGTTTGAAGTGTGTATTTTCTCTACGAGTCAACTTATAGCCTAGCCTAATACTGGTGGTTTGGGTGACCTCTGGCTCTGATTTTCAACAAGCCCTGGTGATTCTTGGAATAACAATTGAAAACCAGTTTAGTTTTGTTTCGTTGTACCATTTGTTGTATGTTGGTGGATGCGTGCAGGCTCTCTTATTACTACGGGGGATATTTGATGTCAGTTTTAAGCCGTTTCAAATCTTGTGACGACAATTTCTCTGACAGCAATTGACTGTAGGACGCGTCTAATTGGTTAAAGCTCTGATATACGGATTGTTTGGAATGTGAGTGGGTTTCTCCCAGCGGTTAAATGTTTTGTTATTCATAAAGGCTGGATTAATCTAATTTACTGTCTGTTTAGTGCTCTAGCTGTTATGTCAGGGGTCACAAGTTTTTACAACTCCCCGAAGATGTTTTTCAAGCACTGACACAAACTTTGTCAGAATATAGCCATATGTTTTGTTCAGTTTTATGGTCTTTTATTTTTGTATCGGTCACATTTTATTTGTTTGTCATTTTAATGCCCAAACCACCATTTTAGTGGATTTACTGTGAATACTGGGAGGTGATATTAAGTGCAAGAACTTCCTTTCTGAACAGCGTGGGAACTCTCTGAGACCATAAATAACTCTATAATTGTGCTTTCATTAGCGTGTGCTGACTGTGTGCTCTGATAGGCTGCTTTTTCAAAGGTTACCAAGTAGCTAATTTGCAATTGTTGAGTTCCCTTCAAACCTCTATAAGCATTCTGTACAAAAATATATTTTAAATGTCATATAATTATTGTTGTTCAGGCTCCTTATCAAGAGAAAGGGTCTGAAATGATTAGAAAAAATAGCAGCTCATGCATCACTTAATCAATACCATAATATCTTTATATAAGAATGTATTCTCACAGTTTTCCATTGCTCAATTGACCACTTCTAGAACAGGTGTAGCCACCTACAAAGGTGTAGTTTGTTTCTAGAAACATCTTTGCATAGACTATTCAAGTGAATGCAATTCCATTCATTAACATAGCGGCTTTGCACTCTGTTCAATCACATCCATCATGTGATTTCAACATTATAAATTAATTATGTATAAATAATGCTCTCCAATCAGGGTTGGAAATTTAATGATATGCGGGCAAAAATGCTCCTGTTGTTTCGACAGTGCTGTTTTTGTTTTGTTTCTGAATGAATCCGTGTTTTTGAACAAATCGGGTGAATCACTGATTTACTGAGCCATTCATAAAAAGTCATTTGTTTTGTTCCTGAATGAAGCAGTCGTTTTTAACGAATCGAAGGATTCAGTGACTCAATCATTAACACTGGCGGCTTTAGTTTACCATCTAAAAGAGTAGGCCTATTTCATTTTTATTTATCATTTTATATTTAAAACATTATTCTCATAAGATAGCAGTGCAAATGCATTAATACCACATCTAAAAGTCACTTTTTGTCAGATTTTTAAAATAATTTAGTTTACACTGATTTAATTTGATTGGTACAATAGCCAGTTACTCATTTTCATTAATGAAGTATTCAGAGGAAAATATGGTCTGTTTTCATTTAGCCTACATCTATGTATTTATGAAAGTTTGGTTTTTAATTTGTAGATTTGAAAATTAACACTATACTGCATGTATTATACTGCACAACACATTAACCAACTTCAGCTGGTTAAGAATTGTAAGACATTTTTTTGGTATTGTGACAACCCTACAAATAATAGGAAAAAATACAATATAAGAAATGAAATAGTGGATTCATTTTTTCAGTTACAGAAGTTTATTGTAACAGTAGCATTCAAAAAATGCAATTAACAAATGTAAAAAGAAAACAGTACACAGACGTTCACCTTATTAATTAAACGTATAGCTGATTCTTATTAAAGCTACTGAAGTTATTCAGTCAAGTGCAGTGAGTGTTGTTAGATTAAAGGCTTAGTTCACTTTTAAAAAAACTTTTGCTGATAATTTACTCACCCCCATGTCATCCAAGATGTCCATGTCTTTCTTTCTTCAGTCAAGAAGAAATTAAGGTTTTTGATGAAAACATTCCAGGATTTCCCCCCATATTATGGACTCCAATGGGACCCAAACGGTTCAAGGTCCAAACAACAGTTTCATTGCAGCTTTAAAGGGCTTTAAACGATACCAGACGATGAATAAGGGTCTTATCTAGCGAAACTATCGGTCATTTCAAAAATAAATAAAAAAGTTTAAGTTTTATAAGCACAAATGCTCGCCTTGCTCTGTTCTGTGATGCGCGTTCGTGACGTCACGTAATACGCAGTTACGTTGAAAAGGTCACGCTTGACGTGTTTACAAATGTGCGGAAGGAGGACCATATACACGTATTCAAATGTATTTGTTTCAGTTTATCGTTTAAAATGCCCATTTCGTGTGCGTATCCTGGGTGCTTTAATATTAAAAAGCTTAAAAGAAAATTTTCTTCAGGACAGAAATTTTTCAAGCGTGACCTTTTCAACGTAATTGCGTATTACGTGACGTCACGAACGCGCATCACAGAACAGAGCAAGGCGAGCATTTGTGCTTATAAAACCTTTTTATTTATTTTTCAAATGACCGATAGTTTCGCTAGATAAGACCCTTATTCATCGTCTGGTATCGTTTAAAGCTGCACTGAAACTGTCATTTGGACCTTGAACCGTTTGGGTCCCATTGGAGTCCATAATATGGGGGGAAATCCTGGAATGTTTTCATCAAAAACCTTAATTTCTTTTCGACTGAAGAAAGACATGGACATCTTGAATGACGTGGGGGTGAGTAAATTATCAGCAAAAGTTTTTTTTTTAAAGTGAACTAATCCTTTAACATTAGTGACACAGACAGCAGGTTTATTAGGCGGCTGTCAGTTTAAGACTTAATGCACGGATCTAATAAACTGATACACATCCGAACTGTTTACATTCACTTAAGATACAAACGACTGTTTATGTAAACCATGTGTGTATTTGACAGTTTAAGCGCAATAAGATGCGAAAAAGAACTTATTTTATTACTCTGTTTGACAGGTTGTTAAATGGGATGTGAATGTACATTGCGCTTTACAGTAAGTTGGAACACGGGTGCCAGAACTGAATGAGCACTGTAGCACGATACTACGATCTCTCTTAAAAGGCAGATCGTGGAGACATGTTTATCATTAGCCGCTTTCCGACCAAGTAGTTACAGGAACTTAGTTATAGGAACTGTCCACTTCTAAAGAGTTCTATGAACTACTCTCCCCCAAACTCGGTTTTGCTGTTTGCGTTCGCACTGGCCAAGTGGCCATAGGAACTGGTAGGAGGGGTAAGGGAGTGACGCAAGCACGGTGACTTTTATTTTGACGGCGCTGAGAACGCCAGAGCAAACAATGCTCGCATTCTCTGTGTTCATTAATTAGCGATCTGTCTAACAGTACTGTTTAACATGTTATTAGATAGAATTGTTATATAAAGTACACAGTATATGAAAAAAAAAGTTATTAGCCTATGCCGTGTAGTTGATGTCCAGTGTTGCTAGCTGAGCAGAAATACAGAATCATGTGACCTGGTCCCCTCAAAGTTGCATTGGATTTTCTCTTCAGCATAAAGGTTTAGAGGCCCATCTATCACTGTGTTCCATGTTTGTATAGTTAGTTTCTGGAGTAAATATATAATCTTTGTGTTTACATAGCTGTTTTAAAAATGGCAGGTGCTAGTGTTTTGTGTGCGTTCGGTCAGCGTACACTAACGTCACGAGTAGTTCCTGTAGTGCTGATTTAGACCCTACTCTGAAGTAGGAGCTAAATTAGTTCCTCCAAATGGAGTTCCTAGAACTGAAGTCGTTCCTAGTCGGCGTGTTCGCTCCGCAGGAACCATCCGGGTACTTTAGCCAATAGTTCTAGGAACTGTGAAAAGGTTCCTCCGGTCGGAAAGCGGCTGTTCACAGTCTAAAATCTTTATATTGCATTCCCCTAATGCACCTGAAATGTTTGTTGCCGCACCCCAAATAAACCTTGTGTGACATGCACAAGACATCACACATCTCTCTGAATTTCCTTTTACAATGTCATTTTGAGTTTGTCTCTAATTTTCTTAAAGAAAGAAGTTTATTTTTAGACTGTTTCTTTGCAGGTAGCTGTCATTTTGTCTTCCGAGTTATAGGAGAGAAGAGAGGCTCTATTTTGTCACCTGAAACCTCTGAAAGCCGCAAATTCCTCCTGCTTTGTCAACAAACGTTCGTTAAATAAATGTTTTCCGCGTGCTGATGCTGGATATTCATCTGGTGTAGCTGGTTTTCTTCTAAATCTCAACTCATGTAGGCTAACCCTTGAACACAGCTAGTTTTTCTGTAGATATTGCTAATGTCTCACCTGACCGTGTTTGTAAATCATGTCATTGTGCCATCAGGATTTTGATCAACATCCATCATGAATAACTATGATGGTACAATGACAATTATTGTTATATTAAATGTAATTTCTCTGTGCTATCAGATTCAGCACTAAGCAGAATTGCAATAGAGTTAGCAATGGGTCTACCTGCTTGAACGAACTTATGCAATCGTCTATATTTTAGCAGTTGTTTGGTGCAGATATGTTCAGTTGGCTTTCAAAAGAGCTAATTGTGTGCAGTCCTCTTTATTTTTCCAAGATGCAGGTTACACGTTTATTTTACGTAGCAGTGTTTGTAGCTTGTGGTGAGGTGTTTTTAGTGTCTCTAGTGGCAACAAGTGGAATTGCAAAACTGCTATTTTTAATTGCCTGCGATTTTGAGCTCAGTTGGATAATCATGTAATGAATTGAATTTCCTTTTATTCACATTTATTTGTCTTCATCACAGTTGCAAAGCATGATGCTTCATTTTCAGTAATGTGATTTGTGGTTATTGTTTAGACCAGGGGTGCCCCTGTCCTGCACAGTTCATCTCCAACCCTAATCAAACACACCCGCCTTTAATTTTCAAGTGATCCTGAAGACCTTAATTGGTTGCTTCAGGTGTGTTTGATTAGGGTTGGAGATGAATTGTGCAGGAGCAGGATTGGGCACCCTTGGTTTAGACTAGGCTATATTAGTAGCGTATGCAGGGCCTTGTACACTTGGCAGATGTGTCGGCTTTGGCAAATGCAACAATCCAGCAAGCCGGTTTTCCCAGAGATGATGGTTTCCTCCTTCCAGCGTCATTCCGGTGTGTCGGCTAGGCTAGAGGTCATGGCAGCATTCCAGACAAGTTTGACCTGCTTGTTTCTCTCTAGGTCCCTGACAGAACGCCAGGACTTTGTAAATGACTTGGCATGTTCTGTAAGATTAGCATTGTTGCTTCAAACAGCCGTCCGGGCTCAACACTAAGGATTTTTTTCTACTGTCCGTGTCTGGTCGGGCCAGTGGTTCAATTTGAACATGTTTGGCGCCATCACAAAGAAAGTAATAGGCTAAATACATAAAAATAAAATAGGGCCAGTTATTGTTTTTGGTGTTTTTGACCCATTAACTTAAATAAAGTGACAGCAAAAACTACTAGCCTTACTCCTAGCCTATATATTTCAAATATTGTTAAAGGTGCCGTATGTAATATTGACAGCTAGCGGTTGAAATGTGTACTGCAGTCCAAATTCATAATATTGGAGAGAGTTGTTTCTTCCGCCCCTCCTCAGACTCAGATTAAAATTAAAAACAGAGAGCAGGAATATTAGATTGCTGTCACATTAAGACCTAATGCATGAATCCAATATACAGTTTTTCCATTCCATTGCGCTTTTCATTTGTTTATCAATGCAAGCACGCCAAAGACGTTGTGCTCACGACGCATCTTTTGCAGCATCTCGTGCATGAAACGGCATTCTATTAGCGTGATGTATTTAAACAATGGTCAAATAAATGAGCATATGTCTAAGTAAAGAAGCCCGCCACCCCCAACGATATTGTGCATCAGTGTTCTGCTGACAATAGGATGGTTTGACTATATGTGTCATTGCCATTTAAATTGTATTATGTCTGTCTATGCATTATTTCTGTCATCCTGCACTCTAGATATCAGCGTCAGACATGAAAAAAGCCCCATGCTAGTATGTAATATGCTTATGTCTGAATGTGGTTCTTTTGAAGCAAAATAAGCTCTGATCCTGGATCAGCCAGGCCAACATCAGGTCACCGTTTATGATGATTCGATGATCCTGGTCTTGTGGATTTGGGCTTTACGCTCCATTGTCTTTAGATTGAAGTAATGGTGTTAAGGCAGGGCGATATGATGTTGTATACCATGCAATGGTAGCAATGTGTCAGTCAGTATGTTCTGCTCTACACTGAGTTAATACTTGGGGTGTAACGGTTCTCTGTAAAAAATCAAACTGTACCGGTCTCCACACACTCTTCCGCACACACTTGCACTGCGGTTAATCTTAAATGCATAAGTGTTGTTGAAAATAACGTGTAAAATAGACAGAGTTCCACTAATACATGTCAATTGAAACACATTCTGGCTTCCCAATAGATTATAACAGCAATGATCAAACGTGGACATCACAGTCACTCTTTGTAAACTTTGTTCAATGCGAGTGCCATATGCTCAAACCAGTCATTTACTGTCATCTCCTGGGTGTTGATGGTGCTGGTGACACCTGAACAGCACACATTGCAATCTGCAATCTGAATGAGAACTCGCACGCTGTGAGAAGATTTGTGTTTTTGCACTCATCCGAAGCGTGCACACGGAAAGCCGTGCAATTATATTGAGTTCCTCATTCCAGTCTTGCGCTTGAACATTAGTGAGCCAGTAAGCATGCAGCATGATTGGCTGTGGCGAGATATCAAGGAAAAACACTAGTTTATGCCAGTTATGCCCAGAGACATGGCTCATACCACACGTGAGGCTGTAGTGTGTAAGCATCCCATTCCCCATAGATGTAAAAGATGTGGAAAAGATAAAAGATGTGGCTACATTTCACCATGCTCGATGCCAACAGTGTGTGATGCAATATTTGCAACAACAGAGTCTTTGAGTCTGTAAATAAAGTCAACAAACGGAAAAAATAAAACCAAAGGGTTTTTTTAGGTTATATATAATGTAGGCTAATCTTGTTAAAATGGATTTTATAAAATTGGTATCGGAAAAAGTATTGTTCAGGAACCGGTGTCGATATTGAAATTCTTTTAACGATACTTAGCCCTACTCATGTCAGTATATTGGATCAGTGCGTTATGTCTTAGTGACAGCAGCCTAATATTCCTGCTGTCTGTGCTTTTAATGTTAATCCACCAAGGAAATCACTCACTGCTCTTGACTGAATAGCTTTTCTAACTTTAATAAGGATTTATCTTTACCGTGAAACATGCATTGTTATTTTACATGTGATTACTTTATTCAATTTCTGTACCTGAAAATTGCTTTGGATACCTGAAAAGAACTGTTTATTTTATTTGTTTCTTTGCTCTATTGTATTTATTTGTGCTGTTGCTTGTAGATAGATTAGCCTATTTGTTCTTATTTTCTTTATTTTTATTTAACAGTAGTCCTTTTTTTTCCTGAACATAGCACCAAACCATTGCACCCCTAGTTTATACCACAAAAAATCCACTGTGCGGTTAAAAAAAAATCAGACATGTAATTTATAATGCATTATGTTTTGTTTAGAAAAAGTATTTTGTTACATAATGTGAATGTCAAGCTTCAGTCATTAAAAAAAAAAAAAAATCAAACAAGTATTTTTTTTTTTTTTGTCAGCTGAACCCCTTTGACCTAAAATATTTAATTGAAATACCCCCTTGAAAAGAACTACAAAATATGGCTGTCTGAATTCATAATCAGGATTTGCTCACAAGAGATCCTAGTTATAAACACTTGGAGATCGTGTTTTGGTCTCTTTCAGAGCTTTTTTGTTTTATATGACCATTTTGTTCTCTCTCCCCTCATCTGTTTGTAATTATGATCCTCTAAGGTCAGTGACGGGGTCACCCTCGGCGGGGGGAGAATTTGCAATCCGAAGGTTATTCAGAGGACTGTGCCAAAGGAAGTCTGGCTTTTGTCTGGTGATAATTGCCTCCTTTCGAGAGACCTTTCAATGAGGGCTCGCAGCTGAGTCATTTAAGACGAGGTGTGTGTGTGTTGTGTGTGTGTGTGTGTGAGAGAGAGAGAGAGAGAGAGCGCGAGAGAAAGAGAGTTGTGACTAATAAACTATTGAAAGTTAGTTTTTAAACTATGGCTGGCAGGAACACAATGTTAACTTTAAGTAAATGGACATTTTGTTTGCTTTCTTACTGCTATTACGTCACCAAGTTTGTTTGAGCTCCTCTGGTGAAATGCTTCTAGGCTATCATGCGTAATGTTTTTTTTATTATTATTTTATTTCCTTATGCCAAGTGTAATCATTTCAGATGAGCTCCTGGGGTGCATGACGTCAGGCGAACTGGCCAAATGATTTGGAGTATTTTTGGAGACTGTGCTCTTTTGTGTTTTTCAGAGTAGGTTTATTTTATGTTTTATGAAGCCTGTTTATGGCCTACTTATTTAAGGGAGGTTTCTGAAAACCGGTTGAGGTTATTGCATTAAAATGGTTTTGCCATTTTCTCTGAAACCACAGCTCATCTCTTTTGTGGTTTGATCTATATTACAAATTCATAGGGGATGTAAAGAAAAGCACAAAAGTGTTGCGTAAATGGGGGTGTAGTTTAGTTATAATGATCAGGTTAGATGCTCAAAGACCAAACTGGCTTTGTTTTTGAAGGATTCTTGCATTGCCTCTTCTGAGTCAGCACAGGTTTTTGTATAAATGGGGTTACCGGGAGAAAATTAAGGCGGATTACTGCGGCGTGTTTGTATCATCTTTGTGGAAAAAATGATGTTGTGAATTGTTTGGAATCAAGCTGGTCATGATGACGATCAAAATATTTATATTTTGAACACTATCCCATGCTGCTTCTGCATATTGTCAACTGTTTTGTAAATATCTTTGGCAAATGGCAATGTTGTTCTGCAATACGTAACCACTAATGGCGTTCTGTTCGAAACGATTTGTTCTTTTGATTTGAGTCTTTAATGATTCATTCGGTACAATTTGAAAAGTGTTTTATAAACAACCGTTTAGAATCAATGCAAAATTTGAATCTGAATATTGTGGTTCATTTTTCTATTATAACTTTCGAATGGATTCGCTAACAATGCTAATAGACTTAACAATGCTAATAAACAATGCGAAATCATTTTAAGACCCGTTTTTTTTTTTTTTTTTTGGTTCAATATGATCCTCTACTTTGTGAATGGGAATGTTTACTGAAGCATGGGAATGTTTACTGAAGCATATGTCTCTGTTTATGGTTGCCATAGGAACACCATCTCCAGAGGGCGATTTCCGCCCAGCAGGTGTACGGAGAAAAGAGGGATAACATGGTGATTCCTGTCCCAGAGGCCGAGAGCAACATCGCCTACTATGACTCGCTTTACCCCGGAGACTTCAAGATGCCAAAGCAGCTCATTCACTTACAGCGTGAGTACACAAATGTAAATCAGCATAAACAAATGAAGGGAGTATTTCTTTAACCCTTTTAAACCGACTTGAGAACTTTCTGCTCTTACGTTTATTCAGTGCACTGTCAAGTGCTTGATCAGATTTGTTGTGTTGCCGGTCTTGGCAGCAATTATATTGTCGCAAATATTGCATTGCACGCTGTCGGCATCGAGCCTGGTGAAATGTAGCCACACTTTTTATATTTTCCACATCTTTTACATCTATGGGGAATGGGACGCTTGCACATTAAAGCCTCACGTGTGAGCCACGTCTCTGGGCATAACCGGCGTAAACTAGTGTTTTTCCTTTATTTTGCCACATCCAATCATAGGGCCCTATAAAATTTCCCAAAGTCCGTTTTTTCTGTTTTAATTTTTGGGAATTCAGTTTTTTTTTTTTTACCCTTTACTGTTATTTTAGTCGTAAAAAGAGTGTTTTTAATGTTAATTATTAATGTACACAAATAAAATAGGAATGACCGTAAATTTATTGAGGTAACAAACAAAATTCTCATTTTAAGAGGTGTTAAATGTGGTTTGGTTAGTTTACATTAGTGAATGTATTAGGCTAACTAACATGAACCACGAGCAATACATTTGTTACTGTATTTATAAATCTTTGTTAATCTTAGTTAACCCTAACCCTGTATTTTTATTATGTTACTTCACACAGTGCATTAAGCTAACTAATGTTAACAAATACAACTTTTCATTTAAATAATGTAGGCTACTAAATGGTGAAATTAACATTAATAAAGATTAATAAATGCTGTAGAAGTGCAGTTTATTAATAGTTAATGTTAAATGATCTAGTTAACTAGAGTTTAATAAATGGAACCTTATTGTAAAGTGTTACCGATTTTGTTATACACCGGGCCGGGCCTCTCTCTCTCTGCTCGTTCTTTCAGTAATATGCGATTTTCCTCAGACATACGTTTTTCTCCCTCACAAAAACAGAATTTTATTCCAAATATGTAAAATTCCGCGAAATTCCGTGTTGACACTAGATTCCGCATTAATTTGCCAATTCCGTGATCGCAGAAATTATAGGGACCTACAATCATGCGGCATTGGTTCGAAATATGGTACCGATCGACAAGACATTTTTTGATACTCGATTGTATCGAGGCATTTCGGTCGGCGCCTAAAAAGTATCCAGTTCAATACAGCCAGCCCTATTGATGAGTCAAGGCTGGAATACACTTCATGACTTTTGCTCAGATTTTTGCCCTGATTTGCATGCAACAGCCTGGGTGTTACACTTTAAAGTAGATCAAATCCTTGTTTAATATTTGCCAAACAATATTGAATTCAAATGTTAACTTAAATTTTTTTAAATAGAAATGCTACAGCCACTGTAATTTCTTGAATAAGAAAATGTGGACATCAAAACATGCAAACTCAGAGCGAGGGTTTAGACTTTTGAAATCGTGATGAACGGTTCGCATGTTTAGAAACGTATATGATGTATTCTCCTGTGTTGCCGTAGGTTTGTAAATGATTCACCTTACAAATCTGATAAAATGGCACACATTGTGTTCCCAGATGAACGTTATAAGCAACCCAAACTCACAGCATATGCAGAGATGGAGTTTGAGAGGCGCTTCACATGTGAATAAGTTCATGTGGAGCAGCATCTGTGAACTGAGACGCACGTAACCTACACGCATGCAAATAAATTAAGCACTCAATAACATTATCTATGCTGTAGTATGTAATGGTTTTAATACATTGTGCAGCCTTAGAAAACAGTCTAATAATGCGGTTCATGGATTCTCGTCCGTGGAATGCGCCACTTCCGGTATTTTGCCGGTTACTCGGCACGGGTAAAACAATTTAATCGAGGAGATGTAACAGCCCTATTTTAATTGTAACTTAGTACTTCCCAGTAAATGATTTGTTGATATAGGCTACTTAATGTGTGCCATGTTCTTAGATGCCTCTTAGTCTGGTTTAGTTTGAATAGGTTCGCTGTGTGGGGCAGTTAATATTTAACTGACATGACTTAATTTCTTGGCTGTTTCATCTATCTTGAGAGAGTGTGTGTGTGTGTGTGTGTGTGTGTGTGTGTGTGTGTGTGTGTGTGTGTGTGTGTTATGGGGTAGATGGAGTGACTGGTTGAGTTTAAGTGAGTTTGGCGGCCCCTGGGGTGTCTGTAATAGGAGCAGGAGGTGTCCTGCTGTCAAAGAGTGTCTGAGCACACGCTCTCACACACACCAGACAAGAAGGGGGAGGGAAAGTGGAAGTGAGGATGAGGCACTAGGAGCACTGTTCAGATGGGGAAGTGTCTTTAAGAGACATCTCTTGGGTTTTCTGACTTTTCAGACACAGTCTGGTCCATACTGGAGCTTAATTTGGGCAAAGTCTTATGTGCCATTTAGGAGCCAGTAAATCTGAAATTGAAGCTACCATAATAATAGACTATCATGCAACAAAGTGGTAGCCCATATAGAGAAATTAGTCTGTGAAAGGTTGTACAGAAGATAGGGATGCTCCGGTCAGGATTTTTCAGCCGATACGACGACCAATTTCATGATTTTAATGCCGATTCCCAATCATTCACGCTTTATTTAAATGGATAGTTCACTCAAAAATTCTGTCATTTACTCGCTCTCAAGTTGTTTCAAACCATTCTGTTTGAATTTCTTCTGCTGAACACAAAAGATATTTTGAATGTCGGAAACCAAACAGTTGATGGACCCCATTGACTTACTCGTACCGGTAAATGTTGCATCGTACAGTAAAAGTTGTGATATTGTACTTTACCTTTCTGTCTGGTTTAGTAATATAGGCTTGCCGAGTGGAGTAGTCAAAAACTGTTTGTTTCAAAATCCTTCTCCTTTGAATATTAAACGCATGTTCCCTCATGCTCTTTTAAACTGGCTAGTGCTTGCAAGTTATCTGTGAAAAAGGCTTCCGATGATGTGTAGATGTAAACAAAACAAAATTGCACCTTGATGAAACCTTCAAAGAATAAAAAAGTGCCCATATTGTCAGACCCGAGGAACATTCAAAACATAAACGAACTAGGGATGCACCGAAATGAAAATTCTTGGCCGAAACCGGAAATTACTTTAAGATAATTAATTTCTTATCTTTGTTATAAGTGTATTGTATATTATTATTATTATTATTATTATTATTATTATTATTATTATTATTATAAGACTTTAATTAAATGCAATAATTTTACTGAATCTGAATTTAAAAAACAAGCCAATAAAATAAAATAACCACACTTTTTTTTTTAAAGTAACATAGCCCTATATTAAAATAATATTAAATATCAATTCATTCAGTTATATGCAACAAACTCGTATAACAGATTTATTTTTTGACTAATTCTCAAAATAAAGTATAGTCCTAGAAAACTTCTATTGTCAGAGAATTTGAGCAGATGGCAGGGAGTGGATCAGTGAACGGGAAGGTAGCGTCATTTTAGCAGCGTTGCCCAGCACGAATATTCCAAAGAGTATATTGCAAAGAGAAGTCTACTACAGAGAAATTTCATATTGGCACGTTATTTGAGCGGACTTTGCTTTTCCTGTGAGCATGATCAGTACATGAGTGGAGCGTTTGGGCCGTGAGCGACAGAGCAGGACGCACAGTACACACACGGAGCATAACATTGAGCAGAGAGCACAGCGTGCCCACACACACACACGGAATGGAGAGCGCGGCGCACACACAGAGCGGAAAAGCTGAGCCGCTCATGAAAATATACTTTGCGAGAGTGTGAAACCTAACACTGAAGGGCAGGGCGGCATATCTTTGGCTTATATTTTGGGCCTTTTTTCTCTTTCGGACTAAAAAGAGAATTTTCTGCAGACGAAATTTCGATGCATCCCTAAAACCAGGGTTCACCAATCTCGGTCCTGGAGGGCCGCTGTCCTGCAGAGTTTAGCTCCAACCCCAATTAACCTGAACCAGCTAATCAAGGTCTCATTAGGCATACTAGAAACTTTCAAACAGGTGTGTTGGAGCTGGTTGGAGCTAAACTCTGTAGGACAGCGGCCCTCCAGGACCGAGATTGGTGAACCCTGCCTAAAACGAACAAAGACTTTTAAACATAAAGCTAAAATCAGAAAGGAGACTGAAGCTTTGTTTGAGCTTGTTTAACCTTCAGTGTCTCTCTCCACAGCTTTCAGTCTGGATACGGAGCAGCCGGACTACGATTTGGACTCGGAGGATGATGCTTTTGTGAATAAACTGAAAAAGAAGCTGGAGGTGGAGGCCCTGCAGTTCGAGGAGATGATTGACAGATTAGAGAAAGGCAGCGGACAGCAGGTTATTAAAAAGATTCACCGCTTATAATGTGAACTGTATATAAAAATAAAAAAAAACCTTGGGGATTTCAGACAGTGACGCTCAAAACTTTAAATTAAAAACTGAATTGATTCTGTTAAACCTCTCTGTCTGAATTCTGGATGTCTGTGGAATGCTTAAACTAGAAGTCCAAATAGATGTAGAACATTTAAAAGACGAACAGCTGTTAGTTAATGCTGATAATCTTAAAATATAAGGGGTCCTATTATGCTTTTTCACTTTTTTCAACTTTAGGTAGTGTATAATGTTGCTGTTTGAGCATTAAAAAGATCTGCAAGGTTACAAAGCTCAATGTCCACTTCAAAGGAAGACATTTTATTTATCAGAATCCACTTTCCAAGAACTACAACGAACGGCTCGTTTGGACTACAACGTGAATTTTTTCCCCTGGCTTTATAGAGTCATAATGTTCCCTTATTCAAATAATCCCCGCCCAAGGAATACGCAGAAAAACGGGCGAGACCTGGGTGAGCTGCTGCTATGTCAATGAGACGCAACTCATTTGTTTGACCTTCCTAAGGCTGACAAACTTAGAATGTGTAAAATTTATTTTAAACACCGTTCCTGAACATTATAATCTCGATGTTTATCTGTGCGCTGGTCATTTAAAAAAAGAACAGCTTCCTGAAACACGATGCAGGCTACACACAAAAGCTTCTCCTGAAATGGAGCAGTTTCTACTTTGTCGGGAAAATCGAAGTTGCGTTTTCTATTAACAGTTCTAATTATAAGTTTTATGATGTTGCTACACTCGCCTGGTAGCCAACATTAGTGTTGATAGAGTGTTGTTTAGTATCTTTTCTAAGGCTGTTCACTGTCCCTTAGGAAATTAACCGTGTTTTTGTGATCGTTACTGTTTGTATAAACCATAGTTTTCCAACAAATATCATGATTAAATGGTGGATAATATCGTACCTATAATGTACAAGAAAAACATCACGTACACTCTGAAACGTCCTGTGAAATCCGTGCTTGCAAACTCCTTGCATGAAATCCGTTCTGGTTGCTCCTCTTGTTTTTTAACATTGTCAGGGTCTGAATCTGGTTTGAAATTGCGCCATCCTATATTTACACTAGAGCAGAACTCGCATTTATGGAGGGGTGAAACATTTCTTGAACACTCGCTAAGCGCTGCCAATCACAACACACTGGGCCAGCTAACAATCACAGCACATTTTATATTTTGGAAGGAGGGGCTTCATCGAAACTAGAACTAAACAATGCGTTCGGGACAGACTGGGGAGAGAGGTGCTGTAATAATGTAAAATATGTGACTGTAAAAGAGCATTATGGGACCCCTTTAACTTTTTTCCAGAATTTATTTTTTGTTCAGCACAGATGAATTAAATTGATCAAGTGACATTTACATTATTACAAAAGATTTCTATTTCAAATAAATGCTGTTCTTTTGAACTGTCTGTACAACAAAGAATCCTGAAAGGTTTTCATTAATATTAAAGGGATTGTTCACCCAAAAATTAAAATAGTCATTTACTCACCCTTATGTTGTTCCAAACCTTTGAGTTTCTTTTTTCTGTTGAACACAAAAGATGATATTGGAATGACGGTAACCAGGCAGTTGACGGTAGCCATTGGCTTTCGTAGTGTGGAGGAAAAAAAATACTATGGAAGTCAATGACTACCATCAACTGTCTCGTTACCAACGTTCTTCAAAATATCGTATTTTGTGTTCAACAGAAGAAAAACTCATAGGTTTGCAACAACACAAGGTTGAGTAAATGATGACAGAAATAAAAATTTTGGGTGAACTATTGATAACATTGATAATAATAAGAAATGTTTCTTGAGCAGCAAATCGGCATACTAGATTTGGTTTTCTAACGGATCATGTGACACTGAAGACTGGAGTTATGATCCTGAAAATTCAGCTTTGCATCACAGGAATAAATTACACTTGTAATATATTCAAATAGAAAACCAATTATTGCAATGGTAATGTAAAAACTTAGTCTTACTAACCCCAAACTTTTGAACTATTTATTTATATTGGTCTGTCGTTATATTTATTAATTTAATCATTGTATTTTTATATAATGTTTTATTAGTAGTATTATTAATTACATTTTTCTGTTCCACAGCTGGTGACCCTACAGGAAGCGAAGCTTTTACTGAAGGAAGATGACGATCTGATCAGGGAGGTGTTTGAGTACTGGAGCAGAAAGAGGAAACTGTGTAAAAATGGATCCCTCATCCCAACTATCAAGCAGGAAAGGCGGGACGGATCCAGTACCAGTGACCCCTACGTGGCCTTCAGGCGCAGGACCGAGAAGATGCAGACGAGAAAGGTGAGCAGTCCTAGTCAGAGCTGTGGCCCTATCGATGTTTTATTCTCAATCCTTTAATGCTGATCCTCTTACGGACTGGACAGATGAAAGCAACTCAATACAGCAGTCACTTTGAGCGATCCGTATTTGTCACTTTAGTTTTTTTCCACACAGTTTTGTACAACATCTAATAACTGGTCAATGCTAGACAGCCATGTGAGGTGAACTGAAGGCTGAGTCTGTTGTAAATGTTTAGTATGCTTTTATAGTACAACAGAGTGTTCCAGACAGCCTTTTAATATCATGCTTAATTTTATTGCATGCTTTTTAAATGACAATGGAAAACATTTAATGCATTTACAAACGTTCTTGTTTTATAAAGCTAAAGCTCTGCGAGCTCTTTATCTTTTTGAAGGCTGTCTCATAATGACTTGCAGGAGTTTGCCTTAAACAATCAGGCATTTAGTTGATGATCATCCTTGTGTGTGGTCTTTTCTCCTCACCAAACTTTGGCATTATTTTACTTGATTTACTCATTTATGTTCTTGTTCTATTGTTTTGCTTTCTTTATTTTATTGCTGACTGTTCACCAGAATAATTGCTTAAAACAGGAGTTGTGCTCAACATACCCTTTTACACACCTGGTCACTTCATGCGTTCGATGCGTGTAAAATCTGATCGCTCAAACCTCTTCATGAGGTGGATTCATTCCAATCGAAACTGGATCGCACTTTTGAAGGCACATGTCAGTTTTACTCCTACCAAAAGGGTAAAAAAGTAAATGTGTGAGTACAGGCCTGGTACTGCAACACACATCACATTCGCCACAAATTTGGCCGTTGCAGATGAGTGGCTGACTCTCTCATCATTAAGCCGACTCGCATTACTGCCGCAAATTAAACTGAAAGTTTGGCATTAGATCCTGAAGCTCAACACGGTCATCTTTGTTAAAGGTAGTGAGACTAAATATTCCGATCAGTAAAAATTCATGACGTGATCAGGTGTAAACGGGTGTGCTATTGAAATTGATGTAAAGAATTGTGAAATTTAATTTGTATTGGTATCAACGACAGTAATTTTGACAATTTTGATTGTCGAAACTTCAATTTGACATAAATCAAAGGTTGAAGTATTATAAATCAGTGACTTCAGTTTCTATGTGTTCGTATGCCTCTAAATAGTAGTCGTTAATATGAAGTGTACTCATTTTTCCGTCATGACTCCCCAGAACCGTAAGAATGACGAGGCGTCTTATGAGAAGATGCTCAAATTAAGAAGGGACCTGAGTCGAGCCGTCACCATCTTGGAGATGATCAAGAAGCGAGAAAAGAGCAAACGAGAACTGCTTCACCTCACATTGGAGGTTGTGGAAAAGAGGTACATAGACAAACTCTCAGAGCTGCCAAAGTGTTATCAGTGGTTTCGAGTGCATGTGTTTGTTATGATGAATGTACGTGATTGAGCTTAACTTTGCTTTGCGTTTTAATATGCCTAACCTGCTTGACTCTAGAATTTTCTTAATTGCTTCTGTAATTGTGTGTGCATTCATGCATAATGAGAACGGGTCATGTATTTTTAATTGGCTTAGGCATCATTGCATACCCTAATTAAGGGGCTTGTTTTTAATGGCTAAATGAGCGATTATGCATCACCTTGCTTGTCCATAAAGGGCACATGATCAGGCTCCATTATTCATTTGTCATCTTTAATCACTGAGATATGTTGGGAAATTTGTGATGCATAGATAAATATCAGGGATGTCCCAAGATGATCTCAAGGATTGGTATCAAGGCAGATTAAGCTGCTGCTTTTTTTATTAGCTTTTTTGAAACTCATTGCCACATCTCTGTATACATTGGATTGATTTATAACTTTAATGTACTTGAAGTGTGAAGTATTGGATTGGGGCTTGATATTGACAGATATCCATTGACTCAGATCGGGGGCACAAAAAAGCTTGATTGGGACATGCCTAGTAAATATACCTCTCAACATTAAAAAAAAAGAGAAGATAAACAGTTTGAGAACACCAGTTGCAAAAATGTGTGTTTTTAAAATGTCCACTCTTTCCCTTCAGGAACACCATGCCAGACTTTGGTTCAGAGGTGATGGCAGAAGCACTAGCTATGGTAAAACCTGTTTACAAGATTCCCATAATGCCCTTCTCCAGCAGCAGTCAGTACCGCCACCAGGACCACATGGACTTCAAAGACTACAAGACCAAGGTGGGTACATCATGTCTTCACAGTCACACCAGGTCAAAACTGCATTGTTGAGAGAGAAAAACCCAGATAAGTGTGTCACATTTTGTTGTTATATTCAGACATGGTGTAAAATATCGATAAACAAAAGAAAATATGTATTTGTTATTAACATTTATTTATTATTAACATTATAAACTTTTTTTTTTTTTTTCCTCCACAACAAATGCTTTAAATTCAACAGTATTCAGAACAGGAATGAAAATGTAAAATTAATTTGCATTAATTTTAAACATTTATTATAAACGTAAAGCCTAACTAAATTGAATTAAAGCAAAACTGAAACTACCAGCTTGTAGGAAATGCACTGTACAAATATCCTTGGGTTTACGTGACTTATATTCTGGAAAATACATGTACTTACATGCACCGTATCTCTCTTTCTTTCAGCCTGAAAAGACAGAGGTGGTCAGAACAAAGAGGAAGTACGAGAAGAAACCCAAAATCCTGCCTCTTTCCACCCCATTGCATTCTGGTCCCTCCCTGTTTAACCCCAAAGACCTCAACCAGTATGACTTCCCCAGCTCTGATGACGAGCCCTTTTCACAGGTACACACACACTGAATTTGCTTGACTAGATGTATCACAGTTTAAAGGTGAAGTTTTGAATTACTGTAATCAATGGCATCATTTGGGGGCAGAACTACAGTACTGTTCAAAAGTTTGGGTCTGTTTTTTGTTTTTGTTTTTTTAAATCTCTCAAGCTCACCAAGACTTCATTTATTTAATCAAAAATACAGTAAAATGGTAATAGTGTGAAATATTGCACTTTAAAATAACTTTTCTATTTTAATATATTTTCAAATGTAATTAATTCCTGTGATGCAAGGTGAATTTTCAGCATCATTACTCCAGTTTTCAGTGTCACATGATCCTTCAGAAATCGTTCTAATGTGCTGATTTGAAACAATTCTAATTATCAATGTTGAAAACAGTTGTGCTGCTTAATATTTTTGTGGAAAACATATCTTTTTTTAGGATTCTTTGATGAATAGAAAGTTCAAAGGAACAGAATTATTTTGAAATCAATCTTTTGTTACATTATAAATGTTTTTACTGAATATCTTGACCTATAAATATTTGGACTTTTGACCTTCTTGCTGAATAAAAGTATTCATTTCTATAAAGAAAACCCTTAGCGACCCCAAACTTTTGAACGGTAAAGTACCTGTGCCACTGGTTGCACAGAAATGTGTGCACTTTACATTTAAATTAATTGTGTGTTGGTTTGTAAACTTTGGACTTAATTTTTTATGCAATCGATGCATAAAATACATCCTGTTCCTGTTGTGCAGATACATTCTGGGTCGTCAGAGGCCGAGGAAGAGAACGAGCCCGATGGAGTGTTTGCCTTCAGGCGGAAAGCAGGATGTGTTTATAACGCTGTAGGTGTCGAGCACTGACCTCAAATCTCATACCTTGCACTTCCTCTGTTCCACACCTCTTTCCTCTCCACTATTGTTCTACACCTCAGTGTATCCTGATGTGTGTTATAGCCAAGTAAACACTAAAGTTGCTTAGTTAAACAAGAATGTGATAATCCCTTCACATAGATGATCCCTTTAAATGCTGCCAACATTGGTGGCTCCCTAGGCATTACTGACACAGGCTGTTTTTGATGCTGTACCTTTAAGACTTCCGTTTGTAAATCATTTTTATGGTTGACGAGTAAGTTCACAATACTTTGACCAAGTCGCAATCCTTTATTCCCTGTATTTTATAGGGATGCGCCGATCCGATAGTCAGTATTGGTATTGGCTCCGATACTGCCATTCTTTGCCGGATCGGGTATCGGTCAGACGAGGCCGATCCAAATCTGATATTGTGCGTATACTATTGTTATTAAGCCCCACAAAAGGCACAAAAACATTATAAAGCACCATAAAGTTTTCCTGCATTATATTATAAGTGTTCAGAAGCCATTCTATAGTATAATGTGAGGTAGAAATGAATATTTAAGTCGTTAAATTCAAGTTCACGTAAACTCTTCCCTCCACTGCGGCTGTCAGTGATTCTCCATTCAGCATTCAAACAGCGCGTCAACTCTCTCCAAGATGATTCAATGTTACTATTATTATACTTGATCTGTAGATAAAAGTCTGGTTTCACATAAAATGACTTTAAATCACATAAAATGTTACTTTCTAGCGGGTGTCTTGTTCGATCACAACACGGGAGTCGAGCGCACTATAATTGTTCTTCACGCACACAGTAACTGAAATTTAAAACTGTAAAAGAAAAGACTGAATAAACTATTGCATAGATAGAGACTGTATAATACACTACGCATCAATATGTCTTTCCTTAGTGCTTTGAACTTTTCAATGCGGACTCGAAGCGTTGCGCACTGTGAATCCATGTTGCTTCAAGCGCATCATTAATGCGCTTTTATCATTAACTTAATTTTATAGTATATATAGCATACTTTTTCTTTTCTTTTTTTTATCTTGTATTTCATGAATGTATTTTACAACAATGCAAAGAGCAATGTGTAAAGTTTTACCAGATTTAGTACTACACTTATTGTCTCTTATTTGTTCCCCACTAAATGTTTTTTTTTCACTAAATGTTCAGATACTATAAAATTATTATGCACTCGTGATTTTTCTAGAGTAAATTTTACTGCTGAATTATCCACTAATCTAGTTTATAATAGCATTTTTGTCATAGATTATGATCTTTTTTTTTTTTCTTTTGTGGTTTTTCTTTATAATGAAGATAAGTAGATTGTGTTTAACACAAAATAGTGATTATCAGTTCAACACAGTTATTGAAATCCTACTTGATTTAAAAAAAAAACAGCGCTGGTATCGGACTGTTATCGGTCGATACTCAGAATTTTTGGTATCAGATCGGTTCTGAAAAAATGGTATCGGTGCATCCCTAGTATTTTATTTCCTTTACTGCTTCGTTTAACCCTTTTCCCTCTGTTTTGAAGGTCACGTTCATTCTCGTTTTGGTTTCTGTTGTTCTTGCAGGCCCGTTTGGATCAGAGCGGTGACTGGCCCTGGTCTGGGGAAACAGAGGGAGCGTCATGTGACCCGCGGTTCCGATACTCCCTCACAAGTCTCACCATTCCCCGCCGCTGTGTCGGGTTGGCACGGCGACGGCTGGGACGGGGCGGCAGGTGAGTCAAGTCCATATGTCTTTCGGTCTCATTCGGACTTCTTGAATTGTATTTCGAGTTTTCTTAATCGGATTGAATCTGTTCCTCAGGTTTCTTCTGGATCGGGCCTATTCGGATTTGAACGGATTATTCCAAAGTCTGGACTCGGAGCCGGACTTCTCTTTACCTGCTTCTCCTCTCCATACAGAAACCACTTCCCAGACTGTTACCTCAACCAACACATCCTCTTTATCACAATCCTCACCCTCTTCCTCTCAGACTTCGTATTCAGACCTGAGGCAAATCCTCCGAAACATCAAATCGTGCCGCTGGAGGCACTTTAAACCACGGACACTAACCAGCCAATCAGGCGCAGGGGATGCACTGTCCCGGAGACCGTTCAGGGGTTTGGTCAGGGGCGGCGCAGGGCCGGGTGGCAGTACACTGGGCAGGACAGCGGGCATGGGACCACCTGCAGTCGGTGAGTAAACTCAAACGCTAGTGTGCATGCAAAGTGCTGGAACTGTTTGTTTGCTCATGTTTAATTCATCGTCGTCAATGAAAACTGGAAATAAACTGCATGATTGACGGTTATTGTAATTGAGAAAGCTCAGTGTTTGCTGCAGCGATGCATGGGAATGTTATTTTGGGCCCTTTTCAGCAGGGATATGCAAAACTTCATATTTTTATATAATCTGTGTATGCATGAATGTGTGTATAGCATCAATATTAACTAGTTTAATTTGACGTTTTGTGTACATCTTTGCTACAATTAATTGTTAGCCTTTATCATATATTGCATTAGCTCAAATTGGGCACCGGCAAACATTATCAGTGTTTTAATAGTTTCTTCTAAATTTGACTAAAAAAGCAAAGATTTATGAGCCGTTTACAGAACCGAATATTATATAAATGCTTTTTTTTTTTTTTTTGATTAAATGCAACTGGTCTATAAATGTCTGCCAACACTTGAGCAATGACAATAATTTTTTTATTACGAAATATTTAAATGAGGACAAATCAGTTGACAGTTGGCTCTTCATTGTCAGAAGAAAACCAATAAACCAGAAGCAACTGTTCATCAGAAGCACAGCTGCATCTTTCCATAAAACCTCATTAAATGCGTCCAGCATTAAATGAAACTCTTACAGATGATGGCGAGAGCACAGCGTTTGCAAATTATGTAGTCTATTCTCCTGTTTCATATTTGTGTAATGCTTCAGTGATCAGCTGCGTTTTTTAATATTTACATGGTTGCAGCTCACTTGTTCTCCTCTCTATTTGTTGGGGAAAAAAATTAGTATTAGTAACTAAACAAGGAAGAATATTCTTTTGCATTATTATGAGAGAATATTTTGATTGGTCAAACTTTTATTGCTAGTCTGTCATAGCCTATTTGCATAATTCATCAGTTCACATTTATTCTAAACAAATGTTTTTCTATGTATTATTTCATTAAAATATCTTAGACAGCATTTCTGTATGTAAAACTATATTACGAACAACATCATAACCCTAACTAACACAACACCTGTGTTGCAAATAACATTGTGTTTACCTTAATATTTCTAGTCTCTTTCATTCAACAAGAAATGCTGTGGAATTGCGGTTCTGTATGTCAGGTGTCTAATATTTACGTGTGTGTGTGTTCCAGCGTTCACAGCTGAGCAGTATCAGCAGCATCAAGAACAGCTGGCCCTTATGCAGAAACAGCAGCTGGAGCAGATACAACAACAGGCCAATGACACGGGCTCCAGTCAGGTGTGTAACGCAGAGACACAAGTGTCACTCACGTCTGAAAGTGTGATGCTTAATATAACAATCTGCTGGTGTGCCCTCAGTCTCTCGTGTCCAAGACGTTGGACTCAGTCAGCGCCCAGTTTGCCGCCTCTGCACTCATGACCTCTGACCAGCTTTTGACCCTAAAGGTTAAAGAGGACGGCATAGGAGGCGGAGTCAACGGTGTCGTCCAAGCTTCAGGTTTGTGTTTTGGACAAGCTTAAACTTTTTCATCCTGAAATACATTATGAATTTACACATTTGTATAATTAATAATTTTCTCTTTGACAGGCGTTTACAAGGGGTTGAGCGTCTCCGCCACGTCCTCTGCTTCTGTCCTCACTAGCCAACCAACATCGACCGCTGCGCCGCCCACCTTCCTTTCCTCCACTAGCAACTCTAACACAAGCACCGCCCACACGGTCCATAACCCTATAGGCAACAACACAGCCAACTCCACCTCTCAGGTCCTGATCGGCAACAACCTACGTCTCAGCGTCACCACGCCCTCTATCGCCAGTCTGAATGCCCGACACCTTCCCAGAAGTCTCAGCAACGTGCCACCCGCTGCCTTGAAGCTCGCCGCCGCCAGCAACTGTCAGCTCCCCAAAGTCAACACTGGGTAAAGAATTACATGCATTCAATTTCTTTTCTTTTTGCAGATATTTAGTTTGAATTAAAAAAAAAAATTGCACACTATATTTAGCAAACACAATCCCATTGGAAGCTTGTTTCCGCCATGGAATAAAAAAAATACAAAAATATTAACTCTCAGGTCTAAGAAATAGTGCAATTGTGAGATATCAACTTGCAATTGTGGTATAAAGTCGAATTCTGGAAAAAGTTCTGACATTCTCGCAATTGTGAGTTAATGACCTGCTATTCTGAGAAAAAAAAAATGACTATATAAATATTTAATATAAAAAAATATTAACTCACTATTGCGAGACACTATTTTTTTACTATATCAAATCCAGCATCTTTTCATTGTTTTATGTAATTTTGTTTGCTGATATTTATTTTTGCTATATTAAGCCAATTGTAACAATCCAGCACCGCCTTCTGTTTATTTGTCTTTATAACAGTAACAATCCAGCATTTTTCTGCAAATATTTGCAGTTTTTGCAAGGTGCAGTCACACACCTTGACTTGACATGCTTTGGACTTCACATCAAAATATGACGTCACTCTTTTGACTTTAAATTTGAATAAACTATAAATAATACATTCATAAATGGTAAATCTACTTGTCTGTCCACAATGAATGGGAGAAATTGCAATGCTCAATATGGCAGCCTTTTTGTTTGTTTTTTTGTTTTTTAACTCTTGAAAGTTGAACTAAAGAATCAGATATGGTTAAATTTCCCTATTTTAGCAGATTTAATAGAGCTGTACTCCAGGGAAACTGCCATCATGCCGAGTGAACTGACTTGGCTTAAAAGTAACTTTATCTGTGTCTCATCTGGAAGCATACATCGAGGCTGCCTCATTTCAGTAAAATAACCATTTCATCCCAAAGTCATTGAGAAATTACAACAATGTACTGTACACTTCACAAGGAATAACACTAAATTTTATAATGGTTATTTTTCTGAAACGAGACGTCCTTGATGACGTCTGCGCCCGCAAAAGGTGACCTCTGGAAAAAGAGACATTTGTTTCGATCCCATATTGGTCACACAAATTTTTTTATTACATTTTTTTAACATTTTAAAAGGTCATTGTTTGGCAAAATCTAAACTCTTCTTGCTTTTCCGCTTTCGCGTGTTTACATGGGCGCAATGTTGGAAATGTCGCGTTAAGCAAGTACATTAGTCAGATTTATTTGATCGCTTACCGGGTTATTGATCCGTCTCCTGTTTGTTTACAGGGAGAATCACGAGCAGGAAAAGCAGTCCCTCAACAGTATAGCAGAGAACACAGTGGCCATGGAGGTGACGTAGTGACTGTTGCCTGGATGGCGTTCTTTTCTTTTCTTTTTTTCTGCCCAGTCCAGTCTTCTGGTGCTGTGCACCAATTGGGTTTGGGGAAGCAAAAGGACAGCGGGTTTCCACAACAACTGTCTGAACGTGACACAATTTCGTCTCTTGTTTTTCTTTGTTTTCACCCCCTTTTTTAGTTTTGAACATATGCTGTTTCTGTTAAGAAAAGAGATGTGTAAATTAAGAATATGGCTAATATTCAATGTACAGAACTACATATTTGTAGAAGCCCACCACCACCACCACCACCCTTGTATATACGCTACTTGAATACAGAACTGTTGAGTTGTGATGTTTTGCACTTGGGGAATCAAAAAGAGAAAAAAAGCGAATGAGGGGGGAGTGTGTGAGTGAACCGTGAGGTCAGGTAAAAGTGAGTGTGTGAATAATCGTGCATGGTGAGGAAACCTGCTGTTCTACCTATTTATTGTGCTGTGTTTACAATTATTTGTTCTTTATGTTGGTTATTTTCTTTTGTTTTTTCGTACACTGTGCCCCTCAGTTGTTTCCTGCGGTGTTGTAAGTGTTTAGGTAGCTGTCAATTCCCGAATTTCCCCGTTTTCACATTTCGACTGGTTCACACTGTGAATCGGATTGAACGTTAATGGTGTCATGCCATTTTTCCCCCCGTATTGTTTTTATAATTTTATTTTATTTTTTTTATAATTTTCCCCTCTTCTTCTGCAAGGGATGGGACATGTGGGGGATTGACGCCCTTTAGGTTCAGGGTTTATTGGGAGGGCAATTCAAATTTTTTGGGGGGTGGTTATAGAAATCTTCCATTTTTATCATCCCAAATAATAACAAAAAGACAAACAAGGGATGAAGTCTTCACTTTGGGAGCTTCCAAGGCTTCCGGGTCAACTAAGCACTATTGTTTCGAATTGTTTTTTTTTTAAAGTTGATTTATTGCTGCTTTTTGTATAAATTCAGTTCCTTTTTCATACGATGGAAACTGTTTGGTTTGTCCCCGTTTTTATTTCTTTGTACAACAGAGTTATTTTTGTATCTTGTTTTGCATTGTTTTTTTTTTGTTTGTTTTCTTGTGGTGAAGCGTCTTTTGCGCTTCTTTAATGGAAGACTTCATTCTTTGTTGCTAAACGTCACGCGCAGCGGCCGATAGACGCCCATCCGAGTCATCATTCCGGTTTATGACGCAAGACCAAGAAGGAGCAAAAGAGGTGGATGCCAAACGAAACGTCATCTCCTTGGCCTTCTCTAAACGCATTAATCCTGCAGACTCTGGACTACTTCAAGGCCTGACAAAAACCACAAGTTAAAGGTTGTGCCTTCCTTTGGGAACGTCCTGCTCAGTCTCTTCCGTGAAGAGGATGCTCCGGGTCAAGGCCGCAGTGCCTGCGGTACACACTTGTCCGGAGCTCGGATCTCCGATGCCCAGTCCACTGGCTGAACTGAATCATCCTCCTCCAGGGGTTTCTAGTCTGATCTGGATGGAGGCAAAAAAATGAGAAAATATGGAAAATATTAAAAAGAAAAAATATTATTGAATAAGTAAAAAAAGATATGTGACAATTCAAACATGAATCAGACAATAAAGCCCAGGTTATATGTGAACTAATGAGTTGTCTTTTTATTGTGTGGATGGACAATAGTCAATGATTCTCAATACTTTCATGACCTGGATGATCTACGACTGTTTATAAGTCCCATATTTGTCTTGAGCAGTCCTCCCACTGTTCTTCAGAAAAATCCTCCTCATTCTTTGGTTTTCCAGCATCTTCTGCATATTTGAACCCTTCTCAACAATGATTGTGTGAAAGTCTCACAGATTTGGAGACTTAATGAAGGAATTAATGACAATTTTAATTTTGGGGTGAACTATCCCTTTAACATTTAACGGAATTATCCCCATTTTTATTAATTTAACATTCTAATTAAAATACTCGCAGCATTACAATTTTTTTTTTTGCCAATTGAAGATATCGGGGGAAAAACGTTTGTTGCACAGCATGCCACCATAAAGAGTGCAATCTGTAAAGTTCTCAGAGATGGATGCATGACTTCAGGCTGATAGTTTTATGTGTGCACACTTGAGGATCCCGGAAACTCCCGATTTACACAACCTCACTATACACGTTCCACAAGACCGGATCCCAGAGTGCATGAGGAGGAGTGTACGTGGAAAATGGCGGAGCATTGGAATTTAAAGCAGTTTATGCATTGAATTTCCTCCACATCAACTTGAATGCAATTACACGTTCAGTTTCCCTTTGCTTCCGACCATCTTTCATGACAGTTAAAGTCAACGCAAAGATGTACATTTTCTTCGGTAATGCATGTTCCATGTTCTGGTCCTATTGGTCTTATTATTGTTTTATTATTATTCCTTATGAATAAAACACAGTCCCGTTCTACTACATTTTCTCGTTGAACATCATGTGAAATGCACCATAAAATGGGTTATGAATTGAATTGATTCTACAGGCCTTGGGGCAAGAGAAACGGAGGACGGTCCTCTTTTAAATGAGTCTTGAATCTTGATTGAATGTCCAAAATGTGGAGTCATTGCATGAAAGCAGTAGGAGATTGATTTTCATCTTGTGAAGAAAATATAATATTGCACACATTGCAATCTATCAGATTCAGAAACTGTATTTTCTGTTTTCTCATCAATCTGTTTTTGCATCAGCTTTTTTTTTTTTTTTTGCTCTATTTTTTCTTCAGAGATCGAACGGGCTGAGTTTCAGTATGAATGCCAAATCACCTCTCTGTGTGCCAGGAAGCCAAATATTGTTTTTATCGACCACAGTTGAGAATACTAAACTCGCCCGTTACCATAGAAACATTTAAAAATCAATTGAGTGTTTTAGGTTGAGTTTCTTCAATAATACTGTAGCTTTGGTTTTTCATTGTTCATATGATAATGTGCATGGTTATTCTGTTTGGATGTCAGATGAAAGAGTGAGCGAGACGGAGGAATGTTGTTCTGGGTCCTGAAATGAGGCTGTTCATTTAGGTCCCTGTAATGGTTCTGATATGGTCAATCATAGCATGGAAATATTCAGTCTGTGGTCTCAGCACAGCTCAGTAAGTGTGACTGCATCACGCTGTATATATTTTTGGTAATTCTATTAATTATTTTTATTTTTTTTGTTCAGTGAGATTTAAAGAGGAGAGGCCAGCATATATTTTATTTAAACATTAATATAATAAAAATAATGCAATGAACATTTATATATTTTAATAAAATGTTTAATAAAATGTATGACAAGAGGCCAATCAGCATGTTTAAAATAAGCTATTATTTTATAAAACAAACTATTTTATTATAAAAAATAATCAAAAGAACGCTCACCGCACTCTCCCAGCTAATTAGGTGCAGAGACATATATGATTTATCACAGCATGTTTTCTTTTATCAAATCAACTTAGATCATTTATGTGGTTCAGATAACATAATATTTTGAGTTTCTGTTGATTAAACCAATCTTCATTGTATCAACTCAATTTTTTAATTTCGATGAACTTAAAATTTCTTTTTTAAGTTAAACCAACCTTTCTTTTTACGGTGCAGTAGAAGATAAAGTAGATAAAGATTACAAACGTTTCGGCCTATAAAAATAATGAAACAAAAGTATATTTTAATAGAATATAATATAGTTTTTAATAAAATGTATAAGATGTGAGTTCAATGAACATGTTTAAAATAAATTATTTTAGTAAATAGTATGTTGTAAAAGTAATGAAATAAAAAAAAAATATATATATATTTTTTTTTTTTTTTCATAAAATATATAAGAGGAGAGGCCAGTGAACATGTTTAAAATGTTCTGTTTTAAAAAAAAGATAAATATTTTATAATTAATTATGGAAAAAACAAACATATTTTAGCTATATCTTTTAAAATACACTATATATTTAACAAATTATGAGGAGAGGTTAATGATCATAGATGCTAAATAAATTAAGCAATTATTTGTTAAAAAATATTATGATATTTTTATAATTTTAATAATGTAGATTTTAATCAAATATATAAGAGGAGAGACCAATGAGCATTCAAAATAAGCAATTATTTTAATTAAATATATATATATATATATATTTTAAATAAAATATTTATTTATTATTAATATTACATTTTTATTACATCTATTACCATTTAACTCATTTAACACCTTGTTATTAAGTGTGTTTCTTTCTCACCATTGAAGTGTGTTTGCCTGCAGGTAATGTGGAAGGCTCACAAGTTATTAAGTCTCAAACAAATGTTTTTGAAATTGTTCAAATATATAATGCATCTACCCAAATGCTATAGGTTGTTCTTAATGGTTTCTAGGGCTTTGGTTACTTTCTGGTATAAATCTCTGATATTTAGTGTCTAATAACTGGAGTTCCTCCTTCGATGCAAGTCTCTACGCCTTTTCTGCTTTTTTTTTTATGGTTGAGCATAAAGTTAGGAGTCATTAAGTTAGGAGTTCCCCAAAGAACCTTGGTTTTTCTTAGTGTGAATATGATCTGAAGAACATTTTTCCATTATAAAGAGCCAGGATGTTAAAGGTTCTTCATGAAACCATCGATGCCTTAAGAGTGTAATGACATAGTAAATGAAGAGCTACTACAGAACGGTCGTTAGCAGCTTTCCAGCGAGAACTCGCACTTGGTTGAGATTATTTGAAGGTGAATGTTCGTGAAGGCTCAGGTGTCTTCTGGCACTTCATTCTGGAGAGCAGAGTAAGTGGTGGAAATGCTTATTGACTGTTTGTGTGTGATGGACTCCGTCCAAGTCTCTCAACGAGCGCTTTGATCCGAGGAGGAAAACGTGATGAGCCAACAAGAGCCTCGGATCAAAGATGCAAAGTTGTGTGTGTGTGTTTGAAATCTTTTATGGTGGTTTCTTCAAAAATCTAAATAAATAAATAGAGGCATTTTTTGCCACGCTAAAATGAGATTCTCATCAAGGTCAGCAAGTCTATAGGCTACAATTTCATGACACGTAATTTCGGGTTGTCTAACATCAAATCCTTTGGAAAGTTGAAAACATTTTCGAAATTGATAATTGAGGTCTGCACACTCATATGCATTCAAGGATAATGTTAATGCTTTTGCACCACTTGACATTGCAAGAAATCAAAGTTGAAAACCGAACCCTCGCTGCCTCATAAAACGCCCTGATTTGAATTGA
>NC_137140.1:31426336-31478836 GCF_949319135.1 Squalius cephalus
AAAATTAATAAAACGCAGAATTATGTAGATATTGTGGGAAAAAATACCATAAAAAAATACTAGTGCATTTTATATGTAGATTGGCTTGGTCTTTCCCCTTGAAGTGCATTATAGGCTATGTTTTAAATCTCCAAGCAGGCAAAGGCTTTAACAATCCAACATTCGTCTACTTTCCTACTTTTTCTTTGTTTTGTTCTGTAGCTAAAGTACGTTAAGCTGTTAATCTTCTTAAATTGTGTTCGAGTTGCAAACTTCTCATCAGATCAATAGTTCAATCCGGTGGGACGGATTGAGAGAGAGAGAATGTGAAGGAGCGAGAGTATGGATGCAGTATGGATGTGTAGAGCAGAATGGGTGGATGGTGGAGAGGATTTATTTAGCATCTGTTTTTAAGGCTTTGTCACAAAGGCTTTGTTTTTTCACTCCCACACACACAAGATGCGCAAGAGAATTCAATTTGGTTGTGGCATCTCAGCATCGAATCCAGACCCGGTGGGGAGCGTTATAGATTTCCATGTTATAGATGTCGCAGCCTAAACTTGGTCGCAAACTTAATAAACGCTCCAGACAAATTATTTGTTATTAAAATGTCTTCGTTCACAAACCACTTTTCATTTGAACAGAAAAGCAAGCATAGCCTGTATGCGTGATTTGGCATGGCAGAACACAAATAATAAATAATAATTGCCTTTCCTAATGCTGCAAAATCATGCGTTTGGACCAGGCCAAGTTCCAGAACAAAACACAGAGGTTGCTTCTGAAATTAGTGAGGGTATTTTTGTCTCATTCTTTGCTATATTATCACTGTCAATCATAATGGTTATTGTGTAGGCTATATGTGAATGGGCCTATGTATTGAAGCGTGCACGTGGCCGCTTGTCAAGCATGGAAAATTAATTTTTTAATCAAATTCTGAATATATTATATTAATTATTACATCGCCTAGGCCCTAGACAGCGCGTAAAGAGCGCTCCCTTTATAATCACTATTAAAGCTCCAGTATGTGATTTTTTTGACCACAAGAGGGCGCAGTTTCCAACAATAACAAAGGCGAAGCTTGATGACGCTATGAAGGAGGTGACGATGGGAGATGTCGTTTTTAAAGCGTTTTCACCATCTAGCGATGTATCTAAATGAAATTAATGAATCATGATCACGGATGAGGTAATTTATTCGTTTTTGTATTACCTGTATGTCTGATCGTATTATTTTATGTCATCATAATTAATGAACTGCAAGGAACGTGAAATGTTATGCTACATTATCCCGTTACAACTTACAGCTATTTGTCAAATGATTTGTTGGGTTAATGTTGTGCAGTTTTACGTTTTTATGGTTAATGCCGTGTTGTTTAACGTGTTCAAACCAATATCTAAAAGTAAATTTGAACGAACATTTGCAAGTAATGACTAAATATATTTTTTTAACAACACATATCCGATTGTATTTAATTGTACTGCCATAATCTCGGTCACCACACGTGATAAAAAGCCTTACCGAAGTACAAAGAGCAATATAACTTTGTTTATAAGTGCTATTATTGACAGTTGCATGTCTTACCTGTCTATCAATACACTCGCGAGAGCAGAGTCTCTGTCAAGTCCAAGATTGTCGCGCAGCCCTCTCCATCTCGAAAACGCCTGGCCGATATTTATCCAGGTTTTATTCCTTCGTTTGTCACACAGTCTGCGTGTATCAGAATATGGACGCTTTCGTTTTGTTGGCACTTCAATACTCGCCAAAGAGTAATCGTGATCCATAACAGCTATAACCATCTATAACCACAACTTCCGCATTTGACCATGTGATATTCCGGTGTGGTGGGTCATATTTTTTATTTTATTTATTTTTCTTCTTTGTCAGACGTCGTTATTGTTTATTGTGATAAGAAAAAAAACTCAATAAAGTTGTTGTAAAAAAAAATAAAAAAAAATCCGGTGTGGTGGAATATCCGATCACATGGTCCACACACGGAAAACAAGGATAGAGCGGACATTGCGTCACTGAGAGGCGACGTTTCTTTTCCGGGACGGCCAGTTATTTAAAATCGGAATTTCTCTGAAATAAAAAATCTTTGGAGACTTTTGAAATATTGTAAGTACACAACTGGAGGAAATATATCACACTGTGCAAGTTATTTTCGGAAATTTTATTACAAAATTCCTACATATTGGAGCTTTAAGCTGTCGCTCATTCATCGCGGTCTCACAAAGTTCCGTTAAATTAATCAGTGAAGCTAACAAAACAGTATGAATCTCTTATTTATACAAAATGTCTACACTTGGAGAAGATTTGTGAGTGTACAGAACTCAGCACTGGACAAAAAGTGAGTGGATTCTAACATAAACGCCTGTGGTTGGCCATTGCGTTCAAGAAATCAACAAACATGTCTGTGATTGGCTACGTTGCTAACCGCTGAATGATTCTCCAGAGCGCAAATACAGATACAGTCTGGATCGTTTACCAACTGTTTTACGCTAATATTTAATTTTTACAAAGAAGACAAGTAAGCCGGACCTGACCTTGAGTTCTCTTTCGCCTCTTCTTGCACTTGAACGCACACAGTTTTCTCAAAATACCAGTCTTGACCAGTATTCTCCTAAACGCAGTCAGTTTTGTCTTAAGCAAACAAAACGGAAAGAAATCCGTTGTGCGTCATATATTGGTTCCTTGCATTAGGTCTTAAAGTGACAGTAAAATTTTAATCAAACAACTAAAAAGACAAAGATAAAATCACTCGCTGATCTTGACTGAAAAAAATCATAAATAGGGTGAAGACTGCAGTGTCATTTTACATTTGATTCTATTCACTGAGAAGTGGATTGTTGCCATTGTTCATGGTAGAGCCAGCAGGCCGATGACAAACAAGGCTTCTGGGCTGCTCAAAACTGTTGTGAAAACACATTTCACAGAATTTACAAGTCCTCTTCCCCATGACTGCTTAATAGGTTCAGTCCGTTCTATTTCTTCAACATGGCTGTCATGGGAGCTGCTTTCTTAGCCCCTAGTTAGGATGAATAGCGGTCCGCCCAAGAGCTCAAAAACATTCAGAGCACTTTTTGCATAATGCATATAGTACTAGTATGATTTTCTGAACAGAACCAAATCTTGTGTTATAATATTATCTCCATTACAGGTCTGTAAACACCGCAGTCAGATCAGTATTAGATGAAACCTCCACCCATGAACTCAAACCCCTGTCATGCTATCCATTTACTCCTAGCTAATCTCTAACCACATGAGGTGTATTTGCATTTGGATTATCAGCACCCCGTCTGTCGGTTATCAGATTGACATGTAGGATATCACACCATGTGGGAACTGGGGAGATCGCTGTGCTACAGTATGAGCAAAAGACTATATTTGACTGTAAAATCATGATTGGATACTCCTTAGAGTAAGTCATTTTTAAGAAGCTTTTGTCTAATTTCTTTATTTGATATCAAATCAGCAGTACTACTAGCAACTGTCTTTTGGTGGAAGCTATATGACTACTATGATACATTACTATAAGGAATTAGCATCTAAATGGGAGAAAATGTCTGGGGCAAGGGTATAGCGCCCCCTGTAGTCAATAAAGGGCAGATACCACTTACACTTAGAAAATATGCATTGTTGTGAAACAGTTTTTTTCATGCCTTAATACACTTTAGCTTTTCTGCTAAAATGCATTAGAGTGCATTTAATTATTTATTTTTTTACTTTGACAAAAACAATACAGCCCCTATCAGGTTTAGCTGAGTATTGTGTTCAGTCCTAAAGTAGATCTTTAGTGTTTACACTAATCCCACCCTGCCGTCTGTTTACTGATCCAAACCTGTCAAACGCTGTGCCATGCTTTTGCATTACAGAACACGTTCACACGCAATACTGTTTATTTTAGGAACACTGCACTGTAAAAAAAAAAAAAAACTAAAATGTTCTTGTAATTTTCTGCCAGGACATTATCCAGTAATTTGACAGAAATTTCCAATAAACTTAAAACTTAGTGCAATGCGTAATTCAAAATACAGGTAAAATACCTGTAAGAAAAACCCATCCGGAAAATTCCTTCATATTTAAATACGTTGTGCCCTATTTTTACAGACTTTTTTTTTTTTTTTTTTTTTTTAACAGTGTGCAAGTAAATTTTTGTTTCTCATATTTTTTAAAATCTCTTGGTGAAAAATATTTTGCTTAACATTTGAAGTGGATCAAAAATGTTGATCAAAGTTGTTCTAAGACAAGAATGGGTATTGTTCATAATTCATGTATATCTTTGATGAAAGGTTTTGATCCACTTCAGGTGTTTGACTACTGTATATATATTTATTTATTTATTTTTATTTTTTACTTTTTCAAATTTCTCACCATCCACTTTTGTCTTATTTGACGTTTTTCAGTTACAGTACATCACTTACATCCCCTTCAAGTGCAATATAACACTAACGCTGTGAAACCGAGTGCCATCCAAATAAATTATCACTTATCAAGTGTGCTCTGCTCTTGCCAGGACATCTTTAAATGTTATGTAAGCTGGCTTTGTAAGTTATTAAAGAATATTTGTTCACAGCACAGATGTTTCACCTGTGAGTGTGAAAAGACAGTGTGAAAGAGCAAAGAATTGTGATGATGAGGAAATAAATAAAGCAGAAAGAGTGAAAAAGAATGACAACATTAAATGCTGTACAGTTGCTCTTTCAGTCAATAAATGTTCTGCCATTTATGTTAACCAGCAGGACTTGTCTTTCTGGATATATTTCTGTGCTATTCGCTTTGATCTGATATCATCCCAGTCTGTTTTAGAAGCAAGTCCATGTCCTGTTTAGAGTCTTAGGTTATTTGAATAGCTCAAAAACATTGAACATATTAAATGATGGTATAATGCCCCTTTTTACAATATGTAAAATAAGTCTCTGTTGTTCCCAGAGTGTGTATGGGAAGTTTTAGCTAAAAAATTTTTACAGCATGTTGTCCCTTTTTGAGGGTCAGTAAAAACGCGTAGTTTCGTGTGTGTCCCTTTAAATGCAAATGAGCTGCTGCTCCCGGCACAGAGGGCGGAGTTTCAAGAGCTGTGTCTGTGTGCGTTTGGTTTATATAACATTGTGGGAACCAAATGTCCCCACAAGGATAGTAAAACCTGAGATCACCTCCATTGTGGGAACCAGCCAGCGGTCCCCACAAGGGAAATGGGTTAATAAACATACTAAATTATATATTTTTGAAAATGTAAAAATGCAGAAAGTTTTCTGTGATGGGTAGGTTTGGGTTAGTGTAAGGAGATAGAATATAAAGTTTGTACAGTATAAAAACCATTAAGTCTATGGAGAGTCCGCACAAAGATAGTGAACGTGTGTGTGTGTGTGTGCGTGTGTGTGTTAGCAGCTCCGATGACCTCATGCAGACAAGCACTAAAATGTCAGAAACTGTTCTGCCTTTTATGTTTAAACTGGAGTCGGACAAAGTTTGAGAGACTCAAGAAGAATTGACAACATGTAGAATGCCACAGGAGTTTCTGAATGGTTTCTTTTTAGATAAAAATAAAGAATTAATCAAATTAAATATTAAAATTAGCAAGCATTATGGGGCAGTGCATCAAATAGGCCTACTACCATCATATGCACATTTTATATAGGCCTACTGATAATCTAATATTATGAAAATTTTGGAGGGAATGTGTTTGTGTTATCATGCAAAAACGAAACAATTATATTTTCCTGAGGTAATAATAATAATTACTTATTTCTTTGGGGTGAAACATTTTATTTAGACATATTCTTTACAGGTTTCATGAGAATGACTGACTGCTCTACCCATTCATGAATTAATATGATCAAATCTTTCACATAACTAATGATGCTATTGGTCCACTCATGGCTGAAACAAATGCTTCTATACTTCACAGAAAGATGAAATAACTCTACTAAGTTCCAGAGGGAGACTCTTTGATGTCCTAAAGCGCCTTTTAGTGGTTCAAAAGTGTATTGCAAGTTTATTTATCAAATAATTCTGATTAAGTCAATTTGGTCCTAGTTATATTGACTCATCCATGAGAATTAGATGGAAAACTGGTCCGTGGAAAATGCTAATCCATGCAAATGTCACATATCATTAAATGCCATTTCACACCCGGCGAAGGCCCTGAGCACGTCAACAAAAACACACCAAATATTTCCAGATGTATAATGTGTGATGGCAGACGTGGTGCATTGCAGACATATTTTGTATTAGCTTTACATTCTGAGGAAGCCGGGCTAGTTTGGTCCGTCACAGCCTGCTGAGATCAAACAATTAACCTTCAGTATATTGAAAGCAACAGGAGAATGCTAACACAAAACCTTGCAAATGAAATAGCAGCAGTTGCTATAGTAACTTGTGCTGAAGTCTAAAGGCATTTGCGCAACTCCATAAAACATGTTTCAGTTGCCAAGGAGCATTCGTCATTTATACTCAAAGTTTTCAGTGCACTGGACTTACTGTAAACGCTTTTAAAAAGGTGGAATAAGAGTAGATGGGAAGATGAAAAATCTTTATTGTGTTTTCCTGAATGCATGGAATATGATTTGTTTGAATTTAGAAAGATCAGTGGCCTTTTTTTCTTCTAGTTCTTTCAGACGACTAAAAAGGCCCTTTTTTTTTACTATAGCAAAACACTAAAAGAGCAACATATCCCCTGAGATACAAACATTTACATATTAAAGGGATAGTTCACCCAAAAATGAAAATTAGCCCATGATTTACTCACCCTCAAGTCATCCTATGACATTCTTCTTTCAGATGAATACAATTGGAGTTACAGTACATTAAAAAAAATGTCCTGGCTCTTCCAAGCTTTATAATGGCAGTGAATGGGTATATATTTTTTTGAAGTCCATCAAAGCGCATCCATCCATGATAAAAGTGCTCCACACGGATCTGACGGGTTAATAAAGGCCTTCTGAAGTGAAGCGATGTGTTCGTGTAAGAAATATATCCATATTTAAAACTTTATCGACTAAAATAACCATAGCTTCCGGACGTTTTTCAATATGACTCCGATTGTATTCGTCATATACACCTTAGGATGACTTGAGGGTGAGTAAATCATGGGGTAACTTTCATTTTTGGGTGAACTATCCCTTTAAGTTTGTTCCTCACATAATACAGTATATTCCTCAAATGAGTCACGTGAACTTTTAAGATACTTATTATTATGGAGCTTATGGTGTGCGTTGTCAGACATTGTGCAGTTGTTCATCATGATTCTTTTAAAAATCCTCCTTTTGAAGACAGTTTACAGGTTTGAAATGACGTGGTTGGGTGAATAATTTGGATGATTCATTCTTTTAAAATAGCGGAATTCAATGTCTTTCCTCAATTTTCCTAGACGCTTTGATATTTTTGGGATGCAACGTCAGTTCATGTGTCCATGTGTTCTGAATTATAGTTTGTCCTGTGGGATGTACTTCCATATATGCCTGTTATAACAGCTGCCTGCACATAGCGGAGAAAATCTATCGCTTTGTGCTGAACATAATCCTTAAATGACAACAATGAGTTTGTTCAATCCTGTCACGGTACCTTAACTCCTGTGGGATGTGGTGTAACTATGGTAACGGGATGTATTAGTCATCACAGAGTGAAGTATGTGACAGGTGTGGACACGAGAGAGATTGAGAGTTATATTTATAATCAATTTGACATGCATACACACCATCACACCCAAAAATGTGTACGTCCTTCCTCTGCTCCAGTACGGCCTGTAAATCGCATGCTTACATAAGACATATCAAACACACCCTTGTCTTGTGTCTAATGCCTGTTTAAACATGATACTGCAATTTGTTGTTGACATACCATAGTCCTGTGATGTGTCTAAAAAGTGCAATCTAAAATGTGTATAATTATATAAAAAAAAATATTCCTAATCATTTATAATGGGCATTTTTAAGGGCACAATGCACACCTCTTTCAGCCATCACAATATAGTTTAGTTTAGTTGTACTTTATTGTCCAGCCTTGGCTAAAAATTGGACTTTCCTATACATACAATAATGACAACATCTACATCAACACAATCAAATACATTCACATTTCCTACTCCATTCCTATACATCAGGATACCTATTGCATGGCACAAAGGTTTATATATATTTGCCTTTGATATCCTATAACGATATGTTCAGAGTGTGCGTTATGTCTCTACTTATAGCCAAAGCTTTATTCTCAACTGCTAGTTGATCTATTGAGTTTAGCTTGGACCCCATGCTTTTACCTGCCATCCTTATAATCCTATGGTTTTACTTTATTTGCAGATGTTATTCGTCCGAACCATGCTGTTATATAACACTTTCATTTAAACTGGCATAACTTTGCAAAACACATTGACTAGCAGATAATTTCATTAACAAGAACAATCCTTACCAGAGATATTCAATCAATTATAGTTCCCATAGGCTACTTAAAGATCTTCACAATTTCCACAGGTTGGTCACAACACAACATCATTTCTGTTAAACAACTTTAATCCAGTGAACTAATACTCCGTTTACTTCTAAAACCAAAAGCATTAGTAGATTTCTGGAAGTAAAAATCCTATTAGTTTTCATGGTGAAAAGTGGTTCATGAATTTGAACTATTGATTTTTTTTTTTAATAAATCACTGTTGAGAAAGTAAACAGAATGTCCCAAATGTCCCCACAAGGATAGTACAACCTTAGATCACCTATTTTGTGGGGACCAGTCAGCGGTCCCCACGTGGGAAATGGGTTAAGAAACATACTAAATTATATATTTTTGAAAATGTGAAAAGGCAGAAGGTTTTGTGTGATGGGTAGGGTTAAGGAGACAGAATATACAGTTTGTACAGTATAAAAACCATTACGTCTATGGAGAGTCCCCACAAAGAACGCGAACCGGACTGTGTGTGTGTGTGTGTGTGTAGGTGTGTGTGTGTGTATGTGTGAGAGAGAGAGAGAGGGCAGGTTATTATCTGTGCTGAGCGTGTATAATTCAGACATATGGGACGCAGCTTTAATTGCGCCCTGCAGCCGACAATTATAATTGCGTCGCATGTTATGACAGTCAAACTGACAGGCCCAAATGAACTGAGAGACAAAATAATGAGTATTGTGTCTTTCTGCCTAGCTCTTTCTTTTCTTCCATTATCTTTCAGAATATTCTCTCCCAATATTCTTTATTTTCCTTTGAATTCCCTACTGCACTAGTAGCTTTCTCATTTAGCCTATTCTTCTCATAATTATTCTGTTTTCTGAACCTGTATCTTTCTATTTCCTGGACATATATTGGACTCCGAAAGGCATAGGCCCATACCTTTACTTTCTCTATCACAAAATTCAATGCAATCAACTCAAACATTTCAACTTCCATTTTTTTAGCATTGACTTAGGCTATTATTTTAATGGAAAGTAAAAGCATTTTTAAACAAAATAATGTTTTAATTGTCAAGATGGTAACTTAATGCCATTTACTGAATTAAATGCAAGCATGTCATACTCTCATGTTTGTATAATGGCTGTTTTCATAATGGAATCTATCTATCTATCTATCTATCTATCTATCTATCTATCTATCTATATAAATTATGTTAAAAAGTAGGCCATTTAGATTATAACAATATACAGAATACAAAATAGTATTCAGTTGTAGTAATAGTATTCTGCCCAGTCATGAACCTGATGGACAGTCTCAAGGCTATGAGCTGCTATTCCCTCTTATCAACACAGGTTGGCATTATTCTACTCTGTAATACATTATGAAGTCACAGGCTTTGCAAAATATTCAGACTATTTTGTGTCCATTTAATATGACAATACCGTGATGAATCGCAACATCTGCGCTAAGCTCCTCTCTAGCAGAGGACGCACATAACAGGCCTGCACTGACTAACCCCAAACACACACACTGAGGGGTATTTAGGCCACGTCCAACCAGAACAGGTGTTTTCCCACACACACACATGCACATACATCATTGTATTCTTTGTCTATTCTCCTAATGATGTAAAAAGCGAAACAGCTGACGAATGCCTGGGTTATTCACATGTTTAATAAGTTATTAGATGTGAGCTTTTAATGGCACCTCATGCACAAAGACAACTGGAGAATTGTCTGTAATATATATATATATATATATAGAGAGAGAGAGAGAGAGAGAGAGAGAGAGAGAGAGAGAGAGAGAGAGAGAGAGAGAGAGAGAGAGAGAGAGAGAGAGAGAGAGAGAGAGAGAGAGCAAATGAGCAACTAAAAAAGGCACAGGTGAAGAACATAATCAGTAACCATAGAAACAGTCAGTTGGTGCTTCTCAGTACTCAAACCGATGCTTCCTCGTTTCCGCCGTCCTCCAGCCTGTGACCCAGAAACTGATCAAATAAAGGCATTTTGAAGGACATCTCAATTCTCTAATTGCACCGTGAGGAGGCGAGGAACGAGGAGTGAGGAGGCTTCCAGAGGAGCGATGAGCGAGGATGCACATGTGTATCATATGTGGAAGTCTTTCTTGTTGAAAAACCTCCCCTTCTCCCCCTTCATATCTGTCAGAATTATTTTCATCTATGCTTTACTGTTGCAGTTTGAATAAACCATCTATATCACATATTTCAACAGGGCATATTGCTTTATTATCACTGTTTATCAATTGCTTAAATAACCAGATTATGCTTTGAAGTGACCCTAGAGTGATCAAGAATATTCACATATACAAATAATCCGTCCTCATTTTCTTTCCTTGCAGCCTCCCCTAGAGGGTGGAGCTGAGACGCAAGGAAAAGAAGGGAGGACAGGAAACGAGGATGCACAAATTTAGAAATGAGAAGCACCTCTCAAGAAAGAAACTCAAAGAAACAGATGCAAAACAAGGAAATACAAACTAAAAGTCCATGAAAACAGAAACTAAACCAAAACATTTTTTTTTCAGTGGATCACAATAGGTTAAAGCTCTTTTCCATATGGAGGACCAAAGTACTCTACCATATTTTTATACAATTGCTTCAAAATGCTACTAAAAGGGAAGTACACAATAAAAGCACCATAATTGTGGCCCAAATGATTCAAGCACATCTCGTTTAGTGAGATCAAATAATAAATCTACTGCAGGATCTAAGAAAAATCTAACTGTGATTAAACCAGAAAATCTCAATATTAGTGAACAAAAACAATTTATAAAGCTAGGTCTTTTAAACATCAGATCGCTTACACCTAAGGCGGTTATTGTAAATGAAATGGTCACAGATAATAGTTTCGATGTACTTTGCCTTACTGAAACCTGGCTTAAACCAAATGATTATTTCGGTCTTAATGAGTCTACTCCTCCTGGATACTGTTACAAGCATGAGCCCCGTCTGATTGGTCGTGGCGGTGGTGTTGCTATAATCTATAAAGATATTCTTACTGTTACTCAGAAAACAGGTCACAGGTTTAATTCGTTTGAAGTTCTTGTACTAAATGTTACTCTCTTAGATGTAAGAAAGAAATCCATATTATCTCTAGCCTTGGCTGCTGTATATAGACCGCCAGGGCCTTACGCTGATTTCCTAAAAGAGTTTGCAGACTTTCTCTCAGATCTTTTGGTCAATGTCGATAAAGCATTAATTGTTGGAGATTTTAACATACACGTAGATAATTCAAATGATGCTTTAGGGGCTGCGTTTACAGATTTATTAAACTCCTTTGGGGTCAAGCAAAACGTAACTGGTCCCACTCATCGTCTTAATCATACGCTAGATTTAATTATATCACATGGAGCCGATCCAACCGATATAGATATTATACCGCAAAGTGATGAAGTCACTGACCATTACATGGTCACTTGCATACTACGTACCGCTGAAATTTGTCATGTTGCGCCGCGTTATCGACCAGGCAGAACAATCCTTCCAACAACTATAGATCATTTCTCAAATAGCTTACCTGATCTATCTCAGCTGCTCAGTGAACCCAAACAAACAGATGAACTAGAGGAAATGACTAGCACTATGAGCACCATTTTCTCTAGTACATTAGACATCGTTGCACCAATTAGATTAAAAAAGGTTAGAGAGAAAACTAAAGCACCATGGTACAACAGTGTTACGCATGTTCTAAAGAGAGAAACTCGTAATTTAGAGCGTAAATGGAAACAAACTAATCTAGAGGTCTTTAGAATCGCATGGAAAGACAGTATGTCACGTTATAAAAAGGCCCTAAAAGCAGCCAGGGCTGAGCATCTCCGCAAACTAATAGAAAACAACCAAAATAATCCTAGGTTTTTATTTAACACCGTCGCTAGACTAACAAATAAACAGACGTTACCGGAGCAAAATATTCCGTCACAGTGTAGTAGTAATGATTTTATGAATTTCTTCACTGAGAAAATAGAAAGCATCAGAAACACAATTGTAAATGTACAATCTTTAATGGTGTCTTATGATTCAGCCTCAATTATCACCCCGCAAGAACAACTACAGCGCTTTACAACTATAGGACAGGAAGAGCTAAATAAACTTATCATTGCATCTAAACCAACAACGTGTTTATTAGATCCAATACCAACTAAACTACTGAAACAAGTGTTACCTGTAGTGGAAGAGCCTCTTCTCAATATTATTAACTCGTCTTTATCCTTAGGTCATGTTCCAAGAATATTCAAGTTGGCAGTTATAAAACCTCTTATTAAGAAACCACAATTAGATCATAATAATCTAGCAAATTACAGACCCATTTCAAATCTTCCATTTATGTCTAAAATACTAGAAAAAGTTGTGTCCGCTCAACTGTGCTCTTTCTTGCAAGAAAATGATATCTATGAAAAATTTCAGTCAGGATTCAGGCCGCATCATAGCACAGAAACTGCGCTCGTTAAAATCACAAATGATTTACTTTTAGCTTCTGACCAAGGCTGTATCTCAATACTAGTTTTACTTGATCTTAGTGCTGCGTTCGATACTATAGATCACACAATACTCTTAGACCGACTACAAAATTATACTGGTGTTCAAGGACAGGCATTAAGCTGGTTCAGATCATACTTATCAGACCGTTACCATTTTGTCTGCGTAAATGGGGAAAAATCGAAGATAACGTCAGTAAACTACGGTGTACCGCAAGGATCTGTGTTAGGCCCTCTACTATTCTCAATATATATGCTGCCACTTGGTAATATTATAAGAAAACATGGAATTAATTTCCACTGTTATGCTGATGACACTCAATTATATATTTCATCACGACCAGATGAAAACGCTAAATTATCTAAATTAACAGAGTGTGTTAAAGATATAAAATACTGGATGACATGTAATTTTCTGCTATTAAATTCAGATAAAACGGAGGTATTACTTATTAGTCCAAAAAACTGCCCACAAAACCTCTTACAATACAACTTTAATTTAGAAGGGTGTCCTGTTACTTTATCCTCTACAGTAAAAGACCTGGGTGTTAGACCGCAACTTGTCTTTTGAAAATCATATTTCATATGTTACAAGAACAGCCTTTTTCCACCTTAGAAACATTGCTAAGCTACGTAACATGCTATCTGTTTCTGATGCAGAAAAGTTAGTTCATGCATTCATGACCTCGAGACTAGATTACTGTAATGCTTTATTAGCTGGTTGTCCTGCATCCTCAATAAACAAGCTACAGTTAGTCCAAAATGCCGCCGCTAGAGTTCTTACTAGATCAAGAAAATACGATCATATAACACCAATTCTGTCGTCTCTACATTGGTTACCTATAAAGTTCCGTATCAATTACAAAGTATTGCTACTGACCTATAAAGCCCTAAATGGTTTAGCTCCCGTGTATTTAACGGAACTTCTATCGCCCTACAATCCATCGCGCTCTTTAAGATCACTAAATTCGAGGCTTCTGGTCATTCCTAGGATATCTAAGTCCACTAAAGGAGGGAGAGCTTTTTCACATTTAGCTCCTAAACTGTGGAATGGCCTTCCTGATATTGTTCGAGGCTCAGACTCGCTGTCCCAGTTTAAAACTAGATTAAAGACGCATCTCTTCAGCCAGGCATTCACATAATACTTACATTTTATACTACAGTTGAATCAGATTGAATGCATTAATATTGCGAACAGCAGCTACGCTAATTATTTCCCATATGCTTTTCTGTTGTTATCTCGGGACGCTAGTCCCGAGGTAAATACAGATCGTCAGCTCCAGTTTGTATCCAGCCTCTCATGGAAACTACAGATTCTCCAACACCCGTGCAGAGACGACTCGGCGCCTGTGAAGAGACGACTCGACGCTGGCGATGTTTATGCCCTAAATCAATACATGATTAACTAACTGTATTTCTCTGTGTACATTTCTGAAATGCACTTTCTGTAAAGCTGCTTTGAAACAATATGTATTGTGAAAAGCGCTATACAAATAAATTTGAATTGAATTGAATTGAATTGTGTGATGAAAAGTCAGAAATTTAATTAAGTCATAGTTTAATGAAAAGAAAAATGACTTGGAACGACATGAGGGTGAGTAAATAATGACAATAATAGTGAAACTATCCCTTAAATTGTTACTTATATAAAGCAAAGTTTTTCACTAATTGATTTAGTTAGTATTTATATAAATTGTCTCTGGTATTGCACAGCTCTGCCTTTATGTTTTCCACAGTCTAAATTGGTCAAATTAACTAGAATGTCCCTTAGAGTGGCAACACCCAGAAAAGCCTGTTTTTTTTTTTTTTTTTTTTTTTGAATCCCAGCTGAGCTCTCTTTCTTTTAATGTGTCTCTCCCTCTATCTCTCATCCATCTAGCCATTTAAACAGGGCTGTTGAGACCTGTCCTGCCAGCTTCAATGTTGCCTGCGCTGATGTCCTTACGCTGGCCTAGAGCGACAACAGGCTTGATTGGGTCATGCAGTGTGACGACCAGAGATAACAGAAACACACACACACACACACACACACACACACACACACACACACACACACACACACTCCCGCACAGTCTATTGAGCAGACGTGTCCGAGGGTTTAGTGAAAGGACATAGAGATTGATGCATTTTATTGATCCCCTAATAGAAATTCAGGTGTAAGGAAATGAGAATGATACTAGAAAATGCTCTATTGCCATTTCCACTGCATATGTATACTATAGGCCTATATATACTTCAGTGTCACATGATCCTTCAGAAATATGCTGATTTGGTGCTCAAACATTTCTTATTATTATCAGTGTTGAAACAATTGTGCTGCATAATATTTTTTGTGAAATACATGATTCTTTTTTCTGTTTTTTTTTTTAAGTTCAGCATTTATTTGAAATAAAAATCTTTAATAACATTATAAATGTCTTTACTGACACTTTTCATTAATTTAATGCATCCTTGATAAATAAAAGTATCTTAATTTCATTTCACAAAAATCATTGTTTTCTTGTTGAAAATTCTATTTTACTTAAATATACATCACATTACTGAAGTAAAATAGGTTGCGTCATTTCATGTTGGCTTTAAATGGCACAGAGATTCATTGATGTACCTCTGCTTTTTGTAACCAAATAACTCCCAATTCTCAGCACTTATGGAATGTGTCAGCAGCTGGTTGGGACATCTGTGACAATACAGCAGTGCAACTGAGAAAGATATTTTTAACCACAAAATAATGTGTAATGTATCTCAGAATTAATTATGTAAAAGCAGTGACCACACTTAAAATTCTGCATCTGTAATTAGCAGCAGTATTACTAATACAAGAATCACTATTACTCATAGGGTTAGGGATTTGAAAACTTTTGCAACATGTGTCGTCCTGCCACACCCGAATAGCCTATATGTGTGCATGCAACACTTGTGATGAGTAATTTGCCATATGTGCATGACGTTATGGTTGTGATGCCAGGAAGTTGGCAGATACTCCCTTCTACTTTGGCTATCATAATACAAGCCTACATGGATGAATATGCATCGCTTGATCAAAGTTCCTGCGAGTGAATCCGAGCTGATGCAAGACATTTAAATTTAACCATCCAACATCTGCCAGATTTTGGCCTCCAGCTCTGCATCCCCTGGCATCACACATCCATCAGGATCCAACGGATCCCTGAATCATCCAGAATCAATGCTGTGTCTGCAAAGAATATAGCGAGCGGTGTGTGTGTCTGCATTTTGTGCGTTACTGGAAAAGTATACACATACGCCTACCTATAAAACACTTTACAGTGACAAAAAAAGAAAGAAAGAAGAGCTGAAAAAAGTTGCTCTGTTGTAGAATTTGGGATCTTGATAAGTGTATTTGTTTCATAATGGGGCACATTGTCATAAAGTCTAAGCAGTAGCGGTTTATGTTGACACATCAAATTAGAATCATTTTTGTGAATTTTATCCTGAATATTTAAAGTACATTCTCGTGTAAATGTAGTGGGTTGTCGAGATATAGTTTAGCCCTTGTGACAACTTCCTAATGAGACAACTTGCCCCGGTTTCCTCCTCTTGTTTGTTTTAGTATCTGTTGTTAGGGGTGTGACAGCTACCTCACTCCTTCCATCCAAAACCCACTTCCACTTAAACGGATCAAACACAAAGAAGTGAGGACGTTCGGGAGGAGCGCTCATCATCATCCTCCTCATCCTCCTCCTCCCCACAGCTGAAGATGGCGGACCCGGCCGAGTGCACCATCAAAGTCATGTGCCGTTTTCGGCCTTTAAACAGTTCGGAGGTGATGAGGGGAGACAAATATATCCCCAAATTTCAAGGAGAGGACAGTGTGGTCATCGGGGTGAGTTTATAGTATAATATCATGATGAATTGCCGCATTTGCTCCATTGTGACACCCGCCGTCCATTTCTATTAGCATCCGCTAACCACCTGCAGACGTATCCTGACAGAAAATATCTTTTTTCATCCCTATGTATTTGGAAATGTGATCATAATTCGTGTTCTAGTATTATTCTAAGTAGGACATGATTCGTGTGAGGCTATAAATCAGTAACATAATCGCAAGTTGAATAGTTTTTAGTCATCGCTAGCCCGGTGGCTAACAGTCCTCAGATGTAAAATAATGCAGCACAATGTCAAAATGTTTCATTTTGAACTTATAAATAGGAAACCCTACGTTTTTTTGTCAATTTAATCATTTTGGATTTTAGTGCACTTCTAAATGGGTTTTGATAAGTGATATGTAACCGCTAGCCTTTGGGCTAATGTTAATCGGTTTGTTTTCATTGGTAGAAAATCAACAAAAGCTTGCTAAATATAGGGCCTATACATATTTCGCACATCATAGGGAAATTTTAAGTTAATATGAGTTTAATAAATGAAAAAATGAAGTGAATGTGATCATAACACTCACTGATGTCAGTCTGTTATGGTGTGGCCTACTTTAAAAACGTCAAATGTACAAAGACCATAAGTCATTTATTTTGGCTATTGTGCTTTATTAGGAACAGACAAATATATTTACAGCATGCAATGCAACTCCCTTTCAATCATATTTTTGTGGGCCTGTATATACACACTAGTTAGGCTATATATAATCCATATGTTCCGTTTATTAAAGTTTAGGTCAGTTTATTAAAATGTTTTTTTATTAAAGTAAGATTTTTTTTTTTTTTTTTTAGATTTAGTCTTTAAAGCATTTGCCATTTTTGGACAGTTGTAAATGTGAGGGTGATGTTGGCCAGATTTATAAAGTTATTTAAAAAAAAAAATTGTTATTATCAATTATTAATAATGCACTTCAGTTAAAGCATGACTTGAATGTACCTTTTCTCTGATGGTAATGTTTTCCATTTCTGAAGTTAAAGTTTTCACATGTTTTTGTAACTAAAAAAATAAATAAGTTGCATTAAAATGCTGACATCATTGCTTTGGCATAATAGTCTTCTCCTATTAAAATGTTCCTGGATAGATGTCTATTTTCCTATTTTTAACCATACATCCTTTACTTATTTATTTGCATTATTAAAAAGGCTTAACTTGCTTGCTAGGAATTGTGTAGTTATTCTGTGGCAGTATCTGATGTTTGATGCTTATTCTGTATTGATGCCTTATGTGCCTTTTTACATTTAGTTAAACTAATTATACTTGTTTAAACTCATAATGCAGTATAGATGTCTATTAGAGTGACAATGTCCTAAATTTCCCTCATGCAGTGTGTGCAATGTACAGCTGGGTATTAGGTGGGGCAGTTTTGTGGTTTTGCTGTGGTCAATTCACCCTGGTAGTTTTTTTTGTGTGAGTCTATATCTGGTCCAGAATTTCGATGGATTCAACTTCTTTTAATTTTGGCCTCCATTTCTGCAGTGACACCGTACTGTCTGACCAACACTCACCCTTTTGTTTTCCAGTGCATTGATTTTTTTTTTTTTTTTTTTTGTGCGTGTGCTGCCAAATGAGTTTTGTCTTCCAGCTGTTTTGAGCAAGTCAGCATCAAGCAACAGAGCAACTATCCAGCTCTGGTGAAATGGGCCGTGCTTGTGTTGGTATAATGGCTTTTAGCAGGTGGAAAGATCATAGATTGGGCTATAAATCTTGCTGTAACAAAGGAAACCAAACCTGTCTATCCAGCTGCACATACTGGGATCAGTATTGGGATTATGCATGTTTTATTGTGCTGATTCCTGTCTCAGTTCAGTATTAGTTCATAAGGGAATATACTGTAATTAGCTTTTTCTTTGCTTGTTTCTTCCTTTTCTCTCCTTGTCTCTATGCAAACACAGCACAACTAACATGTGATGAACCTTCCCATCTCTGTGACCGTCGGGAGCACAATTATAATCCCTCATTGGGAATACTGAGAGTTGTAAACAGTGCTGTTCCATTTCTGGCAGTGGAGGAGGCCTCAGGACATACAGATACACAAAAACACTCTTCACGCAGTCTTGTGATTGTCTGAAGATTTTATAAGAAGTCACTGGTTTGAAATTCCAAAGCTGTGATATCGTGCATTATTAATATTTCAAACTTTGACTATTGAACCTTTTGGTTCACTGAATGTTCAAGTTATGTTGTTTGACAATAACTGTGAAAATGTAAAATATTAGTATTATTGCCGATGGTTATGCTACATTATATTTGCTTTATAATGCATGAGGAAGAGAAAGAAAGCCTCATCTGTATGTCGCCGTGTCATGTAAATGTGCTGGAGGTGTTATTGATATATCAGGTACAGTGTTATTGTGAACTAAAACTATTAACTAAAATCATGTTTTAAAGTTGCAATAAAATTATTAATGAAAATAACTTGAGTTAATGAAAATTACTAAAACTTAGATAAAAATAAAGCTAAATGGAAATATAAAAAAAATGACAAAAGCACATAACAAAATTATTAAACCTTAAAATGAGAACTGAAAATATCAAAATAAAAGCTAATTCTAAATACTGTAATAGTGTATATAATGCTATACTAACACTAATTAATAGTTTGATATTTGGCCATGTTAATAGAAATAAAACAATAAATGCGCCTTCCAATTAACAAAAATGTAATCTCTAAATAAACTGATGTAAATAATATAATATTAAATGAATGAATAAATAATAATAAAGCATTGTCATTACAGAAACCGCATTCTGTTTTCAAGTATTTTTTAGAGATTGTGTTCTGTATATTTCATTTGCTGTGATTAGAGATGTATAGAGATCTACATTTATAAGATATCTTAATATTAGCACTGACCACTGAAGACTAATATTGGTCAACCTCTTGTTAAAATAAATGTTCAATGTAGGCTTGTGTCGTGGTAGGTGTGAGTGTATTGTAGTGTTAGTGAGCGTTTGCTCAGGTTGGCTGGACTAATCTGCTTAGCTGTGTTACATTCACAGCTGTTTCCTCACCTGGTTAATCTACTCCTGTGTTCGAGTGGCATGGTGAGGAAATGTGGACGTGTAATAAGAACTCAGTCTGGTGTGGATGGGTCACGTCGACCCGATTCAACCAATCAGCGTGTCTTGTGTTAATTCGTTGCAGAACCTGCTTCTGTAACCTTCAAAGTTCATTTGCTGAAGAATTTGTCAGACTGATTTAAACCCATAATTGTTGAATGATTCTTTAAAAGAATCAGTTCATAAGAGTAATTTGCATGTGACTCGGACTACAGCTTGTTCGCTTCTTAGTTTGTTTTTGCTGTCTAAGACACTAGCTTTATTTGCGGGCACTTTGCAAAAATGATACGTGACAGCGTTGATAATTTCTTTATGCCTCTTTGAACTCTTTTCCATATATTGTGCAGTTCACAAACACCTGTATTAACGATTTTTGTTCACCTGCGTCATTTTTTTTCTATGAAAACGCACTATATGAACGTCTTTAACCGTTGCGCTCAAACATTTTGCTCCGCTCACTCTTTCTCTCGTCACATACAATTCACAAGCTCACAGTTTAAAATATTTTATATAAATTTTCAGTAGTAGTGTATTTATATTTAAAATATTATTTTTTGTATTTAGAAAAGACATTGTTGCATCAGTTGCAGTGCTTTATTGGATAAGCATACAGTCATGTATCTTTGTCTTATGATTCATCTTCTTGTAGATTGCTTAGTTCAAGGCTTAAAACCATTTTAAATGCATTTAGAGAAAGAAAAATAGGAAACAAACTTCTGAAAGCAGGGCTGCTAATAAACAGTGGTCATGATGTTAAATCTGTTGTTTTAGCCGTATAGTGCGAGCTCATGCCTGGACGAAGATCTCTAATAAAATGCTCTTATTGTGTCTTAACAACTGAATTTCACACCTGGTTTACTCTCACTGCTGTTTGTGTTAAAGGTTAGAGCCATTCGTAACAGGAGGGAAGGATGTCTTGTTCTTTGGCCTGTAGTAATGAGGTTCTTGTTTAGTCTGTGCTTATTCTCTTAGGTGTAAAACGTTTCTCCGAAGGATCATCTTTGAGTCTTATGACTAGTCTGCCGATTCAGAGTTATATATAAAGAGAAACGCATATATGCATAATGACTCATCATTCATTCTCTGTCTTTCTCTCTCTCTCCAGGGAAAGCCGTATATGTTTGATCGTGTGTTTCAGTCTAACACTTCTCAGGAGCAGGTTTACAACGCTTGTGCTCAGAAGATTGTTAAAGGTGAGGAACGAGTCCTCCGGGAGTCATTCAACCAGATACACAACTTTAAAATGAAAATTCTGTCACCTTCATGTTGCCATTAATATTATTTAGTGTAGTAATTTGTTGATATTAATTAAGCATCCCTAAATATTGTATTAGAGACCATAAGATCATGTTCAAATGGTATATTTTGTTGTCTTTGTGCCCTGCAGATGTGCTTGAGGGTTACAACGGTACAATATTTGCTTATGGACAAACATCCTCTGGAAAGACGCACACAATGGAGGTGAAAATTAATCTAGAAATAAGCATAATCAGTGTCATAAATGATTTTCAAATATTAGGTAATTTAATACAAACCCAGTGTGGTTTTGTTACTGATTCCACAGTTGTTTTAGGGTTTAACATTCTGCTTGTGGTTTTTGGTAATCAGTGCATTTACTGTACCTTTAAATCATCTCACATCATCATTGCGATTCAATATGTGATTGTAGGGGAACCTGCATGATTCTGACGGCATGGGCATCATTCCCCGGATCGTCCAGGATATATTCAACTACATTTACTCCATGGATGAAAACCTGGAATTCCATATTAAGGTTTGACATGCGTGATAAATCAGTGTTAGTTATTCAAAGGGTTCCCATTGATATTTTCAGACCTAGAAAAGCCGTATGAATTAGGCATGGGAACTTCTTTGTGCTCATCTCCAGATTTTGAATGGCCTTGTCATTGCTTTTTGTCTGTGCAATCTCTATAAAAGAGATTTGTAATGTTACAAAATATTTCTAAAATGGCTGTTCTTTTGAACCATCAAAGAATCCTGAAACCACAAAAATATAATAAGAAATGTTTCTTGAGCTGCAAATCGGCATGTAAGAAGGATCATGTGACACTGAAGACTGGAGTAATGATGCTGAAAATTCAGCTTTGCCATTACAAGAATAGGTTACATTTCAAAATATATTAAAATGGAAAACATTATTTTAAAAAAGTTGTTTCATCTGCATTGGCAGGTCTCCTATTTTGAGATTTACCTGGACAAGATCAGGGACTTGCTGGATGGTACGTATGAAAATGAAATCAAATATAAAATTCTGTTATTTTTGCATTGTTTTATGTATTAGAGATTGTATAATAGAGTCTTCTGTCAGATTATAAATAATAATAATAGTTAGGATTTAATTAGGGTCAGAAATAGGCTAAGTTAAAATCATAAATTCTGTCTCTCTTTCAGTATCTAAGACCAACCTGTCTGTACATGAAGACAAGAACAGGGTTCCTTACGTAAAGGTGAGGCTTTGTTTCACTAATTAGCTGTGGATGTGTTAGTGTAGAGGTGGTTCAAATGTTTTGCTTGTCTATCTCTTTCTCCATCTGCAGGGTTGTACTGAACGCTTTGTGTGTAGCCCGGATGAAGTGATGGACACCATTGATGAAGGCAAATCTAACAGACACGTGGCTGTCACAAGTAAGCACATGCAAATCAGTCAGACACAGTGCATAGTCTTATTTTAGCTGCAGGCTGAACTTTTCCACACCTGTTGAGTTATATTAGCGAGAGTATTTTCAGGACATTCTTTCTTATTCGACTGCTTTAGAGATGTTTATACAATCTTAAGATTTTCCTGTTGTGTGCCTGTAGTCAAAGTTGAGTCGAAATGTAAACTCATGTTTTCTCTGTGGTTTGTGTGTCAGACATGAACGAGCACAGCTCCAGGAGTCACAGTATCTTCCTGATAAACGTCAAGCAAGAGAACACACAGACGGAGCAGAAACTGAGTGGGAAACTCTTCCTGGTGGATTTAGCAGGAAGCGAGAAGGTAATGGAAAAAGCATAGAAAATGTCTGCAAAGTTACAAAGTGCTAAGTCCATTCCAAAGAGAGTTAATCTCTATATCAGTGTGCACTATACCTGAACTCCCTGAAACGTCTCGGTTGTAGTATTCAGTTTTCTTCTGGGAGAAAACATGTCACAAGATTCTTCATTTAAATAATTCCTGCTTAAGGAATATGCTAAATAAAAGGCGTGAGGCCTGGTTGAGTTGCGTTAGTAGTGTGTTGAAACTCAAGGTTATGGTAAGGGGTGTGACATTTCTGAAAGGCATTTGAAGCAGTTGATTAATCACAACACACTGGCTCAGCCGACCAATCAGAGCACATTGTGCTTTTCGGAAGGAGGGGCTTCATAGAGACAGGAACTAAACAGAGTGTTACTGACAGACTGGGAAGAGAGGTGCTGCAACAATGTAAGATGTATGAAAAATGTTTTTTTTTTTTAACATTCAAGCATGAAAACCTATTCTAGTAGACCCCAAAAACAAAATAGGTCCTCTCTAATATTAGTTTAATTTGGGGCAGCACTGTGTCTGATTTGATGTTTTTGACTGCAGGTCAGTAAAACCGGAGCAGAAGGTGCAGTGTTGGATGAAGCCAAAAACATTAATAAATCTCTTTCCGCTCTGGGCAACGTCATCTCCTCTCTGGCTGAAGGATCGGTGGGTGTGATGCGCCTGATTGTCACAATTATGTACCTGTGCCATTAAATGGATGGAAGAGTAATGAATGAATATTTCTTTCCCATGTCAGACGTACGTTCCCTACAGAGACAGTAAGATGACGAGGATCTTGCAGGATTCTCTGGGTGGGAACTGCAGGACCACTATAGTGATCTGTTGCTCTCCATCCTCATACAACGAGGCTGAGACTAAAACTACACTCATGTTCGGACAGAGGTGAGGAGACATGCACGTATTGAGTTTAATGAGAGTTTTAATGGAACTTTAGTGTTGAGCATCAAGTCATTTTTCGGTTCTCACTGTCAGAGCAAAGACCATTAAGAACACAGTCTGTGTGAACGTGGAGCTGACAGCAGAACAGTGGAAGAAGAAATATGAGAGGGAGAAAGAGAAGAACAAGACGCTAAAGAACACCATCACCTGGTTGGAGAACGAGCTCAACCGCTGGAGGAATGGTACTGAGATGACACACACACTCACTTCATACTCATTCAGCTGTAATTGCTGAGAATTACACACAACTGCATTGAATTTTATGTTTTCAGGTGAGAGTGTCCCCGCTGAAGAGCAGTATGATAAGGAGAAGGCAAACGCAGAAGTTCTGGCTCTGGATAATGTGGTGAATAATGATAAAATCACCTCGTCTCCCAGCATGCCTGCCCTCAAATTCACTGACGCTGAGCGTGAGAAGTGTGAGGGTGAATTAGCCAAACTCTACAAACAGCTGGATGACAAGGTGAGACAAACTACTGACCTCAAATGAATGAATGAAGCTTTTGGACTAGTGATGGGTGACCTAGCTGATTTTGAGATTATTGGCATTTAAACATTTTCAGGGTATTTTCAAATATTGTGTGAAAACATTTTTGTTTCAGCTTTTTTCCCTCCATTTCATTTGCATAGGTTAAAATACAAAGAAATACATGGTATACAATACCAATCAAACATTTGAAGTCGCATTAAGGACGCATTAAGTTGATCAAAAGTGACAGTAAATGGCATTTATTATGTTGCAAACTATTTCTCTTTCAAATAAATGCTGTTCTTATGAACTTTATATTCATCAAAGCATCCTGAAAAAATTATTAAAATAGTCATTTTAAATGTGACTAACATTTTACTATTAATAGTACTGTTTTAATGTATTTTTGATCAAATAAATGCAAACTTGATGAGCAATAGACTTAAAAAAAAAAAAAATCTTACTGACCCCAGTCTTTTAAACGGTTGTGTAAGTTAATATTATTGACCATCAATCATCCTGCTCTATAGACATTGGTATTTGCCATAGATAAATATGTCTGTGATTAATTTGGACTATTTGTCAACTGAATCATTCTCTCTTGATATTATTGCAGTGTTGACATCTTATTATAGTACAAAACATCAGCATGATCATGACAAAATAAGTACTGTCTAAAATACCTATTTCACACAGTCACAACAAGTCGTGACTGTGTGAAATAGGTATTTTAGACCTGATGCTCAGTGTGTGTTTCAAATAATGTAAAAAACATTATTTCCTTAATAATGTTCTGCTGTAAAATCATCCAAGACTTGCTTTAAAGACACATTCATTACATTTATTCTTTCTCTCTTTCTCTTTCTCTTTCTCTTTCTCTTTCTCTCTCTCTCTTTCTCTTTCTCTCTCTCTCTCTCTCTCTCTCTCTCTCTCTCTCTCTCTCTCTCTCTCTCTCTCTCTCTCTCTCTCTCTCTCTCTCTCTCTCTCTCTCTCTCTCTGTGCTGTCTGCCTGTAGGATGATGAGATAAATCAGCAGTCTCAGCTGGCTGAGAAACTCAAGCAGCAGATGTTGGATCAGGAAGAGGTGAGAGCTGAACATGGACATCAGATTTGCATTACTTCCCATAAAAAAGAACAGTGTCCTGTCTCCTAGTTGACTGAATCATTTAGAGACTTGGTAGTTGGGATTTGCCTGTTGCCATTAAAGGGGGGGTGAAATGCTCATTTTCACTCAATCTCCTGTTAATCTTGAGTACCTATAGAGTAATATTGCATCCTTCATATCTCCAAAAAGTCTTTTGTTTTATTAAATTTTTAACAGAAAGATAGGCTGTACCGAGTCTTTCCGGAAAAAACCGAGCGGCTGGGGGCGGGCCATGTGGGAAGCTTAGCTGTGCTAACGCGCCAAGCTAGTGACAACACACAGAGACATTTGTTCAACAAACAGTTTTACTCACCGCCCGGTTCCAACGCACGACCGCGAACCTTTATCATTGCGACTGCTCGATCCTTAAGCATTAGACGATCTGCAAATCCGTGGATCTGGGCTTTGTTCATAAAACAATCATCGTCGAAATGCAGGGAACAACAGGCACGTTACACAACTCCGTTTATGCTCAGGAAAACAAACTCCATCCACGGGTTCCTTAACGCTGGGTTCTTTGGGAATCTGTGCAGGGTTGTCTTGCCCTGGCAACCAAAAACACACTTCTTTGGTGACATTGACTTCCCAAAAGCCGGGCAGGGCGCTTTGATGGCGAACTGCTTTCGCTCTCTTGCTCTGGTCTACGAGTGCGCGCGCGCCCGCGATCTTACCGGAGAAGTGCCCTTAGGACCCATATAAGGAAATTCCGTTACATCTGACGTCACACATACCCATACTCGAAAAAAACTTTCCGAAACTTGTGACAAACCAGAAGGAGTATTTTTGGAACAAAAATACTCCTTCAAACGTACAACTTAGTTTTTGAAACTTTGTCCATGTTTAGCATGGGAATCCAACTCTTTACCAGTGTAAAAAACTCAGTATGCATGAAATAGCATTTCACCCCCCCTTTAAGAATTTTATATTAAAGGCTTTAAGATCTCTAAATGATAAATAACATTCCAGCCTAGTGGTTAGTTCACACACTTCTATGTTGAGTTACAGGTTTGAATCTGGACAGTGTTGTGTCACATCACAAGAATTTGAACCTAATGACCCTAAAGTTGTGCAACATGTTTAATGACATCACAAATCACAATGCAAAAAAAAAAAAAAAAATCTTCATTTGTATTGTAGCTTCTGGTCTCAACACGGAGGGACCATGACAACCTCCAGGCGGAGCTCACCCGTCTGCAGATGGAGAACGACGCATCTAAAGAGGAGGTGAAGGAGGTGCTGCAGGCTCTGGAGGAACTTGCCGTCAACTATGATCAGAAGAGTCAGGAGGTGGAGGACAAGACCAAGGAGTTTGAAACCCTGAGTGAAGAGCTCAACCAGAAATCTGTGAGCAGAAACTCATTTTTTATTCTATAATGTCTACCATATATTTCTATATAACATATTTCAAATGGGAAGGTACCTATAACAGTGCCAGATCGTATTTTTATGGTGAGCCTTGGTATTAGTTGGCTAATCTGAGCTGTGTTTTTGTAGAGCGTTCTCGCATCTATTGACTCTGAGCTGCAGAAACTGAAGGAAATGACCAACCATCAGAAGAAGCGAGTCACTGAGATGATGTCATCACTGCTTAAAGACCTGGCAGAGATCGGCATCGCCGTGGGCAGCAATGACATAAAGGTAACAAGGCAAAGAACCATGACGTTGAATACTATGTTTCTTTATCCTTGCTGTTTAATTTCCTTTCCTTTCAACTGCTCACTCTCCTCTCTAACATCAATCTTTATCTGTTTCTTTTTCTCTGTCTGTGTCTTTCGCTCAACAGCATGAAGGTGGAGGTCTCATTGATGAAGAGTTCACGGTGGCTCGTCTGTACATCAGTAAGATGAAGTCGGAGGTGAAGACTCTGGTGAAGCGCAGCAAACAGCTGGAAGGCTCTCAGGCCGAGAGCAACAAGAAGATGGATGAGAACGAGAAAGAGCTCGCAGCCTGTCAGCTCCGTATCTCTCAGGTAAACGGGAGGAAAAGATAAAACAACAAATCTTCCGTCTTATTGGAGTAGTTCATCCAGAAATGAAAATGTCATTAAAGGGATACTTCACCGATTAGCATTAAGCTTTGTTTCAGTAGAAACCTGGTTGTATTTTCGAATGGACTTGCTTCCCTCCCTCATGTCCCCCTGAGACGAGAGATTTCTGTATTGTGTGCCTGGAAAAAAACCTCCGATGACGCAAAAATCTCTTTGATGCGGTCCACCTCCTGCTGGTAGCGTTTGCGGTCACGTGCTGCGTTCTCTTTGGCCTCTTTGAGCGCAGACTCCAGAGCCTTCACGCGCTCCGCCGTCGCCCACAGGCGTTTCTCTAGCTTGGTCAGCTCACAATGCAGGTCAGCGTTATCACACACCAGCTACACAGAGAAGGGGAAAGAGACAGTGAGCGTGTGTGTTCTGAGAGGCTTTTTTGGCCAGAGGCGAGAGACTACAGCCAGTAGGAGGAGCTCATTCCTCATGTTTTCAACCCGCCCATAGGGGGATCTCACGATAAAACGGCGTCTTTTCAGTTTCGAGTCAACTAGTAGCCTAGCTGTATCATTTCTCCCGATACTGCCCTCTGTAACCGGTAGGCGTGGCTTGGGAGTGGCCTCGTAGGGCAGCGAAGCAAGTGCATTCTGGGAGTTGTTGTCTTTCATCCACATGAGCCAGAAATACATTTTCTGGCTTTTCTCAGTCCAGAAGGCTCCAAATTCAAAAATAATTTCACATTTCGACTACATAAATGACCCAATTTAAATACACATTCATCTTTCCAGCGGTAAAATATCCCTTTAAACAAGAATTAAAGAGCGTTTATAAGCTGCTCTTTTAGTTAAATCAGTCTCATGTTTTATATTGTATGGCTGTAGCTAATTGGAAACCCCACATGTTCTTCATTACAATAATAGCATGCCGTTTACAGGGTGCTTAAAAAGATCCTGAGATATTTTTTTTGTTTTTGTCTACAGTATGAGGCAAAGATCAAGTCCCTGACAGAGTATCTGCAAAACATCGAACAGAAGAAGAGACAGTTAGAGGAGAATGTTGACTCTCTCAATGAGGAACTGGTCAAAATCAGCGCCCAGGGTACAAATATACTCCATCTTTTCTTTCCTCTCATTTTAATGGCCGTATAAACTTTGTTTGGCCTAGACCCCTTTACTTTTACTGCCCTCTTGTGGTGAGATTGCATTGGGTGTGAAAGGCTTGTTTTTGTGATGTTTATTTTCTTTTGTGCAGAGAAAGTTCGTGCAATGGAGAAGGAGAATGAGATACAAAGTGCTAATGAAGTCAAGGTAAGCATGGTAAGGTAACGTTTCTGGACTTTTTCACTGAGTGTTGCCCAATAAACTGTTTATGTAGCATTAATGTGTTCTGTTCTCAATTCTGAAGGGGGCTTATGATTTTCTTTTATTTCAAAAGAGAGATGTAATTTATCATTTGTCTCTGTTCATGATTGGACAGACTGCAGTCGAGCAGCAGATTCATAACCACAGAGAAGCTCATCAGAAACAGCTAAGCAGCCTTAGAGATGAGCTGGAGGTCAAGGAGAAACTCATCACTGAACTGCAGGAGTAAGACACATATACTTCTCTTCAGGCACTGAATTAGGGCCACATGTGCTCAGGCTCATTTTCCTCACTTTGTCTTCTGTCTGCAGTCAGAACCAGAAGATCATGTTGGAGCAGGAGCGCTTGAAGGTGGAGCACGAGAAACTCAGATCCACTGACCAGGAGAAGAGCCGCAAACTGCACGAGCTCACGTAGGACACGCACCAAACATGCAGAGATTGGTATAGTGTGCGGGAAACGTTATATCTGGTGTGTTAATGATGAAATGTGTTTATAGGGTGATGCAGGACAGAAGGGAACAGGCCAGACAGGATCTCAAAGGCCTGGAGGAGACAGTGGTAGGTCATTTTGTTCTGTGCTTGAGAGATGATTCTTACATCTTCGTTTGTGTGTGTGCACTCTCTGATCACTCACTTCTCCTCAGGCCAAAGAGCTGCAGACTCTTCATAATCTGAGGAAGCTCTTTGTTCAGGATCTGGCCACGCGGGTGAAGAAGGTACAACCATTGTGAATGCGTAATTGTAGTTTAGAGTTCAAAAGTTACTCCAGATAATGAAAATAGTTTCAATGTGGATATTAAAAGCTAAATGTTTTATAGGTCCCTGAGTGTATAGCTGTCATTTTCTTAAAGACTTTTTCAGTTAACTAATGTCCCATGTAATCAGGGAGTTAGGCAGGACATATTGAAGAGCGTGTCTCCTTTATTTAAATGTTTTATTTTTAAAATATTTTATTTTATTCTTTATTTTTAAATAATTTTCTTTTTATAATTGTATTTTATTTATATATATATATATATATATATATATATTTTGTACTTTTGTACTTTTAATATAAAAATATAAATTAAAAAAAATTAAATAAAAAATGTATATAAAATGTATATAAAAAATAATTACTAGATATTTTAATATCACTTATATTTGAATATAATCTTAAAAATATATATTTTACTTCATTTAATTTTCGATTTTTACTTTTTATTATTAAATTAGTAGGCTTTGAATCACTGCCATCAAAGCTAATAAACTAGACGTCATAAAACTCCTTTTATGACTTTATCAACAACTCTCAGACAGGCCTTAATTATGTATCAACATATATTTTTCAGAGCGCTGAGATGGACTCAGATGACACTGGTGGCAGCGCGGCACAAAAACAGAAGATCTCATTCCTTGAGAACAACCTTGAACAGCTCACTAAAGTGCACAAGCAGGTAAACACACACTTAAAACATCAGATAACTCGTGCATTCTCTCAGAACACACACGCTCACTATCTCTTTCCCTTCTCTGTGTAGCTGGTGCGTGATAACGCTGACCTGCGCTGTGAGCTGCCCAAGCTAGAGAAACGCCTGCGGGCGACGGCGGAGCGCGTGAAGGCTCTGGAGTCTGCGCTCAAAGAGGCCAAAGAGAACGCAGCACGTGACCGCAAACGCTACCAGCAGGAGGTGGACCGCATCAAAGAGGCCGTCAGAGCCAAGAACATGGCTCGCAGAGGACACTCTGCACAGATCGGTTAGTTCACACACACACACACACACACACACACACACACACACACACACACACACACACACACACACACACACACACACACACACACTTTAAAAGAGTGCAATTACTAGATTCAGCCATATGTCTTTCAACATGCTTGAAAGTAGCAAGGGACTTGGATAGGGTTGAGAACATCATTCTACCACAGAGGAAACTGTTAATATGAAGTGTTGCTCGCTCACTTTTTTTAGGGATGTTAATAGATTCAAATAATGAATCATTGTTCATTTCATGATTTTTTAAAATTTTTATTTAACACAATTAATGGCCAGTTTAGATGCTTTTCAGTTAATATTCTTAAGGCTGATATATACTATATGACTTTTAAAATCAGAATAGATTTTAGGCGTCATACACTTGCCGACTTTGTAAATAATTAAAGCGGAAAAACGTCATTCCAAAAACAAAAAACTCTCACAGATTCATGTGCCTGATTTCAAGGAGACACAAATGTGCTCTAAATATGGCACAAAACATTGATATCCTCCGACTGGAAATCTGTCAACTTCTACTGTCCAAAATCAGCTCTGACTTTCCGCAACAAGCGCTTACTGGTCCAGACAGCAAATCAGGGCAAAAATCTGTGCAGACATCATGTAAAGTATTCCAGGCTTTTAGGAGAGTTTTTTATTTGAAAGATTTAGTTGACCAATTTAATAGACAATCAACTTGTTTTGGGGTGTAACTAACTAGTCATATTTCCTCTTACAGCCAAGCCAATCAGACCAGGTCAGCCCCCTGTCGCCTCTCCCACCCACCCCAATGTCAACCGCTCAGGGGCGGGGCTCTTCCACAACCAATCAGTGGCCATCCGTGGTGGAGGCGTAGCCAAACAGTAAAATAAGTGAGTAGATGCTGCATGTCACTCGCAAATGTGTCACGTTATGGAGGTAAAATGGGTTGCGAATATCTTTTTTTTTAATTTTTTTTTAATTTTTTTATTTGTCTTGCTCCTTTATTTTTACCTTCTGTCTCTTTCTTTCTTTTCTGTTTCCAGCTGTTGAATGCTGAATATAACCCCAGTAGCCCCAGCTGAAGCTGATATCACCCCAAAAAGCTAAACAGGCATTCCACAGCACGGGATGGTTCGATACTATACATATGAAAATGAATATAAGTATATATATGTGTATGAAACATGAAATACTATCCCCGTCTGGGCTGTACAGTTGTTCCTCCATTCTTATCTCTTATACCTTCCCTTAAAAAATATAAAGAAAACTAAAAAAGACAGGCTTTTTGCAACAGTGGACACGTGTGTAACTAGCGTGTATCTCTTCACTCTTGCACAGTCGGTTTCTGCTCACATCCCGCTCTCCACGTCCCTTACTGTGCCAAGTTGAATGTATTTCAAAATTACAAAAGAAAAAAAAGGCAGAAATGAATGAAAAATGGTAAAAAGGAACAAAAAAAAAAACCTACTAGCTGCGTTATTTTAGCCTTATTTATGTACGTTCACATTTTGGGTTTGTTTAGAGAGTTAGCTTGTTCTCTCTTGCTTTGAGTAGTTTCTATTAAACATTTCACCTAAATAAGTAAGTTAAACACTACAATTGAACTGTGTGTGTGTGTGTGTGTGTATATATATATATATATATATATATATATATATATATATATATATATATATATATATGAACCATTGAATTAGTTTTTGTAATGATGGACATTCTCAGAAGAAATGATTTAAATTATGATAAAAAGGTCGTTTAAGTGGACAAACAAGATGCAGTTCCATGAAATGAGAATGAAAAGGCTGCTTGATGTAGACGCACCTGATCTACAGGTATATTTAAAGCACTGTACGAACACATTACGAGTAATCATTGTTACAGCATAAAGACCTGTGTGAATGTCACAGCCTGAGGTCTTAGACGAGTCGTAGCTAGGTTAAAAAAAAAAAAAAAAACTATTATACTAACGTCACATGCTCATTTTGACATTTCAATATTTAACTTTAGTTCTCACTATTTAAACAGGTAGAGTTTGCCGTATCGATGCTGCTCCATAGCTCAGTCACTACGAATCATTAAAAATCACGTGTGGATTTTTCCTCTTAGTTTGGCCTAAAATATTACCAGACAGGATTGTAATTACATTGTTTTTGAGGCGTGGAACCTGCCATTTAATTTGAGAGAGTTGACCCAACAATAAAAAAATATGTATATATATATATATTGTCATTTATTCACCCTCATGTTATTCCAAAGCTGTTAGACTTTTTCTTTTATGCAACACTAAAGGATATCAGTGTTTACACTGGTTTTTGAGAAAATAAATGGGGATAGACAATTTCAAGCTCCAAAAAGAAAAAAACACACCATTAAAATAGCTCATATGACTCTGGCTTTATATTCCAAGACATACAGTTCTAAACTGAAATTTATGTCAGATCTTCCCCTCTGTATCTCTGAAATCTAATTTGCTGCCATTCGTTTACAAGACAGAAATGCATTTGCCGTCATTGACATCAAACCTGCCACAACATGTCTTTATGCACTATAGCTTTGATATTATGGAAAATAATGTCTGAAAAACTTATGTTGCACAGAAAAGTTTATTTCATAAAGGTTTGGGATGACATGAGTGCATAAATGATGACAAAAGCTAATTATTTTGGGTGAACTGTCCCTTGTTAAGGGATTCTGATCCTTTCCTCTTTAGATACTCCCTCTAAAAGCAATACAGTAACTTTCTAGTTTGTTTTACGCTTAAACTACTTACACCTTTTACACTTACCCATGTATATTGTCATTTTGTCGTTTTTGGGGAGTGAGGTTTGTGCAGTGGTCAAACAGCCATTGGAGTCACAATAAGCCTACACTCCTGTTTTTACCCTTTTATTTGATTTTTGTTGTTTTCGGTTCGGTTTAGTCCATTATAGGGTCCATATTTTGACGTTATGCATTTTAGAAATGGCGATAGAATCTTCCGTGATTTGAGCGTTGCAAACAACCCAGGGGAACCCACACAGCGTTTAGTTCTGGCTCATACAACCAAAATGCGATCTTGGATTATTGTTTGCTGTGGATTTGGTTGCCTTGTGTTTTGCGTTTGCTTAATTAGACCTGCTGATTGGCTTTCCACAGTCTGTACGGTTCCAATGCTTTTCATTCAGCACAACGTTACTGCCTTTCATTGAGTAGTGTTAATGGGTGGGGCCTATTTAATGGTGGGCGGGGTTTATTTAATCATTTTAGGTCACGTTTTCAATTTGTTGCACTTGCAACTAGATAATATTGTTTTATTTATTTCTGTTTTATTGTAGACTAGGAATTTTGCTGTTAATTTTTCTTTTGTTGATCTTTTTTAAGTCTACTAATGTGGGTTTGTTTTTTTTCTTATGCAAAGTGTATGTAGATTCCAGTATACTTGGTTTGCATTTTCCTGTTTTTCCACGTAAATTGGATCCAAATCTTACTAGGTGTCCTGTGTAAATGACTGTAATACTGTAGTAGCAGGGGGAATATTGAAGATGACGTTTAAAGACCTTTTGTGTGCAATATAAATCTGGTGTAGTGCAAGTTTCACATTACTGAAGAAAAGCGATGGGAGAGGAAATGAAAACCGCACTCAACAGTCCTCTGAAATGATTTCATTTGTCTAACGGTTGTCTTTTTCACCCGAATTTAAACTTATAAAAGCACTTTAAAATGTTACCATCTCAATTGAAAAAACGCACTTGTTGAAAACTGAAAATTTGCATCTCAAACATCGAATTTCTCAGTGAATTTTCCAATTATTGTTATTGAGGAGCTTCTGCAGGAGGTCATGTGTTTTGAAGACTGTCAATGTTGTTTTTTTGTATTTTATTTTCCATCTGCAATCTGCATTTTTAACAGTTACTGAGGAAAACACTCCGTTTAAATGCTCTAATGGAAAGATGGTGATGAAGTGATCAGATGCGTGTACAGATGGTTCTTCAGAGTGTGTAGACTGAATTGCTGTGTATATTTCCTTCAGTTGCTTACTGTAGGCAAGTTTTCACCCCTTGACATGAAACACAAATAAAGTATAGGGTAAAATACACCTGAGTATGCTTGTTTTTGTTCTTGAGAGAGTTGCATGCTAAGCTGAATTTATTTTTACTACTGTAAAATTCCTGGAATGACCTTATAGTTGCGTTTAGTGATTGTGATGGTTACATATGGTTATACGTGGATTCGGAAACATGTAGAACCACTTGACCTTTGGTTTCATTAAGAAAACTAATGAATATAGTGGGAACACTGAAAATGAATGCCTTTTTGTTGGAGTTATTATTGATTCATCTTATTCAATAATATAATAAGCAATTGGATATGAGCTGGCAACATTATAAAACTATTTGTGATTATGACTTTTAAACAAGTATAATATTAAGTCATGCTGTTTCATCAAGCGATTTTCAGGAAAGTCTGCCAGACAAACTGAGTTTGGTGCAGATGAAAGTGATTTGTTTTTGACTGATGTTAGAACACTTGAGGAAAGTGGTATCACTTTACACTTTAATGCCAGAGAGAACACACACACACACACACACACACACACACACACACTAGTGACTCAGCAACAGACCCTTGCCCAATGATCTGCTCTAAGCGAAACTCTGCACACAGACATGATTACATATAAACAGCTAAGAGAGCATGCATCAAAATAACCCTCTTATAAATAGCCCACCGACTATCCAAACGGGGATTTCCTTTGATACCCAGAGCACAGCAGTGATTGTGTAACTTCCAGAGAGCTGCAGACCAGACATTGAGACAGAGAAAGGACATTTAGAAGACAGCAACATCCAGAAAACTATCAGAATGTCAGACGATCAGCCGTCTTCACCCTCCAGCAGCTCCTCGTGCCCAGCCTGCCAGCGTGAAGAGTCTCTCCTGCTGCCCTGCGGACACCGTCTGTGCCAGGCTTGCCTTCAGCTGTGCCAGCAGGAGCTCGGGCAGGACCAGGCGGGCTGTACGGAGTGCTACGGCCGTGAGCTGTTGGACAGTGTGCTGAAGGGGCTGATCGACTCGCTGTTCGAGGGGCAGCCGCGCCGGGTGGGGAACGCCGTGGAGGGCACGGAGACGGCAGAGGATGGAGATTTGTGCCGACATCACAGAGACAGACTGACTCGGTACTGTGTAGAGGACGAGGAACTGATCTGTGATCAGTGTCAGGACGAGGAGCATGAAGATCACAAGTGCAGCTCCATTGAAGAGGCCACACAAGAGTGTAAGGTGAGAAACGGCTGCATAAATACATGCTTTATCATTTGAGCTCTTATAAATTGATATGATGCTTGGAGGAATTGTAATCAAGGCTTTGCATGATTCTAGAAGTGATTGACCTATAACTGACCTACATTTGGCCATTTTGAGGTTTTTTTTGGCCAGTAACCATGAATGTCTTTAGTAATGATATAGACCTGATATATAGGCTGGTAAATCAGCTGATATTTTGCCATTTTGAGGTTTCAAGCATGCAGTTTGATGTAATCTCAAATTATTGTACCATGTCCAGTTGTGTTCAATATTTTATGACAGCCTTGTTAATATTATAAATATGTTGAAACTTAAATAAATATTTTAATATTAAACATTTTTATAATTTTGTAGTGAATTTTAAATAAATAGTGTGTCAAATAAGTGTTTCTTTTTATTTTATTCAATTTTATGTAGGCATACCACAAAAACCACAAAACCAGGCACATAGGTCAATTTTTTTTTAAATTGAGATGTATACATCACCTGAAAGCTGAATAATGATGTATGTATGGTTTGGTAGGATAGGACAATATTTGGCTGAGATACAACTATTTGAAAATCTGGAATCTGAGGGTGCAAAAAAATCGAAACATTGAGAAAATCGTCTTTAAAGTTGTCCATTTATGTTTGCGATTGTGCTGCATTCACTCACAAAAATAAATGTTTTATATATTTATGGTAGGACATTTACAAAATATCTTCCTGGAACATGATCTTTACTTAATATCCTAATGATTTTTGGCATAAAATAAAAATCGATCATTTTGACCCATACAATGTATTGTTGGCTATTTTCACAAATATACCCGTGCGACTTGTGACTGGTTTTGTGATCCAGGGTCACATATTATTTAACCCTGGCAATGAGGACTAGATAATACACTGCTAGAATAATGCCTTAGAACTTTTTTTAGAATTCTAAATTCATCATTGGAGCTCAGGCACTACATTGTAGAGTTCTTCTTCTGTTATATCAAAATGCGTGTTCATTTTGCATGCAAAACAGTTTCAGATGAACTGCAAGAACTGACAGTAATTCACTTTCTTCACAGAGGGAGTTGAGAGCAGCTCTTAGACCTCTTCAGGAGAAACTGGAGACATTAAACACAGCCAAGCAAACCTGCCAGGAAACTTCAGAACACATCAGGGTAACAAATAATAAATGCAAGCCAAGTTTAACAGGATATAGCTGCTGTTTGGGGGCTTATGAATGTTTTAACAGAGGTAGAACTCTAGTTCCACTGGGGGAAAGAGAACATAAGCATGGCAAGATCTTTACCACAGATATATTTACTATAGTGATAAGTTATTTAATCACTCACTGACTAAATTTGTACACATTTTGCACAAACCTCAGTAAATACAAACGGCAATATTTTCTAAAAGTCTCTCCACCCTCCGCACAGAGACAGGCACAAAACACAGTGCGTCTGATAAAGGAGAACTTTGAAAAGCTTCATCAGTTCCTGCAAGATGAGGAGATCTCCATGCTGAGAGCTCTGAGTGAGGAAGAGGAGCAGAAGAGCCAGAAGATGAAGGATAAGATGGACAGACTAACAGACGAGATAATGACTTTAAGAGAAGCCATTAGTTCATCAGAAGAGGCCATGAGCGCTGATGATGTGGCATTCTTGAAGGTAGGGAAAAATATTAAGAATATTTTCGTTTTTTAATAGTTTTGATTAAAGATTTGATTAAGAAACATACTATTCCTTTTGTTAAAAAATGTAGACTAAAGCAGCACATTTTCTGAAAACTCTGATCTTTCTGTTACAGAACTACAAGAAGACATCAGAACGGTAATTGTATGGAAGAATATATTTTATATTTGTGTTACACAGTGTAAATTAAGGGTGATTTTACAGTTCTGCAGCTCATCAATATTGCAGAATAAGCCCAGACAGGGTGATCAGTTTAGCAGCCTGCTTGTTACAAGACTGCTTACTAAATACAAGCAAATCAACATGAAATATTCATTTTGTTGAATGAGGCTCATTGTCAATTTCAGGTGAACCTTACAGTTACTTTGATGAAGCTTCTCTCTCTTTCTGTCACAGGATGGACTGCACTGTGCAGGATCCAGGGGAAATCTCAGGAACTTTAATTGATGTGGCCAAACACATCGGCTCACTCGCGTTCAGAGTGTGGGAGAAGATGCAGAACGAGGTCACATACAGTAAGAGCAAACAGACCACATCTCGCACAATTAACAACATGGAAAGTCTTCTGTTCTGCTCAGAAAGCCATGATATGATATGCAATTAGGGCATAGGAATGATTAAAAACAGGTTAAAATGATTGCTATACCCCTAGTCTCACAGACCTGCACAGATCGGACTGAGAGAGAGACCGTCAGAGTGACATGTAACAAGAAAAATCCCAGTTTGTTTGGTATTTACGCACCGTTTAGGGGCGGGTAAATCTGTAATTGATTTTAAAAAATTAATTCATTAATAAAAATTAAGTAAATAAAAACTCAAAAGTCAAGTTTCTAAGTTTCTATTTAGATATTACAAGCATATCAACTCATTTTCAACTTTTTTTTTGTTGAAAACTCTGATCTTCCTGTTACAGAACTACAAGAAGTCATCAGACTTGTTTACATCTTTACTTACTCTTTAGGGGTTGGTAAATCTGTAATTTATTACATAACATAAAATAAAATAAAAATAATAAACTCAGTCAAATTTATTTGGTTAAATATTTAGGTCTTTCTGTTACAGAACTACAAGAAGTCATCAGAACAGTCTTTAGTCACTCTTTAGGGGCAGGTAAACCTAAATAAAATAAATAAAATAAAAGTCAAATTTCTTTGGTTAAATATTTAGATTTTTAAGCAAATCAACTTGGTTACAGAACTACAAGAAGTCATCAGACTTGTTATATCTTTACTCTATAGGGGTGGGTAAATTTGTAATGTATTATATAAAATACAGTAATAAAGTAAAAAAAAAAAATCTAGTTAAATATTTAGATCTTTCTGTTACATAACTACATGAAGTCATCAGATTTAAGCCTTTACTCACTCTTTAGGGTCGATACATCTGTAATTTATAAGATAAAATAAAAAATAATGAGCTCAAAGTCAAAATATTTAGATCTTTCTGCTACAGAACTACAAGAAGTCATCAGAACAGTCTTATGCTTTAGAGGCAGGTACATTTGTAATATATGAAACAAAATAAAATAAAGGTCAAATGTCTTTGGTTAAATATTTAGATATTACAAGCATATCAACTTGGTTACTGAACTACAAGAAGGGGGTAAAGAGTGAGTAAATCTGATTTAATATAAATGTCTCCCTTTAAAAAATTGAACTGAGATTTTGTGTTTTAACCAGTACTGCTTATTTCAAACTCCGAAACTAACATAGAAATTGAATTTTTGTTTATGAATATCTAGTTTAATCACTCTGAATACATCTCAAACCTTCAGCTCCCGTGATTCTTGATCCCAACACCGCAGACGTCTGCGTCATTCTGTCAGACGACCTGACCACCATCCGCTACAGCGAAGAAGACCAACAGGTCCCGGACAACCCCGAGCGCTTCTGCTTCTACGAGTGCGTCCTGGGCTCTGAGGGCTTCAGCTCTGGTCGCCACAGCTGGGACGTGGAGGTGGGAGACAGCAGCGAATGGGCACTGGGAGTGGTGAAAGAGAGCGTGCAGCGGAAAGAGTGGTTTCCTCCGAGCCCTGACCGTGGCATGTGGATCATCTGCCTGTACGGAGGAGAGTATCGCGCGCGGACGGCCACCAACACTCCTCTGACGCTCAAGAAGAAACCTCAGAAGATACGAGTCCAGCTCGACTGGGAGGGTGGCAGAGTGATGTTCTCAGATGCCAGTGACAACTCGCTGCTGTACAAGTATAAGCACAAGTTTACGGAAAAGATGTTCCCGTATTTCTCCAATACATGTAAAAGACGTCCACTGCATATTTTAGCAGAGAAGGTGTCCGTGTACACGGAATAACTCAAGACACTCAGCATGAGCCCAAAGGACAATATATATATATATACACTACCGTTCAAAAGTTTTAGATCGGTACGATTTTTTTATGTTTTTGAAAGAAGTCTCTTATGCTCACCAAGGCTGCATTTATTTGATCCAAAATACAGCAAAAACAGTAATATTGTGAAATATTTTTACAATTTAAAATAACTATTTTCTATTTGAATATATTTTAAAATGCAATTTATTCATGTGACGCAAAGCTTCATTTCATTTCAGCATCATTACTCCAGTCTTCAGTGTCACATGATCCTTCAGAAATCATTCGCTGATCAAGAAACATTTCTTATTATTATCAATGTTGAAAACAGTTGTGCTGCTTTTTTTTTTTTTTTGGTGGAATCCATGATTCCTTGCTAAATAAAAGTATTAATTTCTTTAAAAATAAAAAAAAATTTCACTGACCCCAACCTTTTGATTGGTACTATATCTGATAAATTACTAATTGATACAATGTTTGAGAAAATTCAAAACTGTTCCAGTTGATGCAGCTGACAATCAATACACCATGGCGTTTGAGCATAAAGTGCATGTTGTTCACGTGTCTTTGTGGTAAAGCGGGTGAACAGCGCTCTTAATAAAGCTCTGATGGCATCTCCACCTGTCCTGCTTCATCAACCCCAGCGGATGACACGTGTTTCTGGAGAAAGAAGACACTCGATCCCCTGGCCTGAGCTTCAGCACACACGAGCCTCTTTAACCTTTGGTGATCATGACTTTGCAAACTTTATTATAGCTGATAACAAAAGTCACATAGAGTACCTTTGTTTATGCATTACTAGTGTGTACACAAGCTGAATGTAATCAAACATTTGAGACTGTGATCAGATGTTTTAAGCCTCATATTCAGCCTGAAATGTGATCCTGTATTAGAGTAAGTCAACAATGGAATTCGAGATTGATGCTTTACTGCGTATAAATGGTCTCATCTACTTTTTTTTTTTTTTCGAAAGTGAAAAAAATTAAGAGAGTGAATGTAAATTTGACCTTTTCTGAGTGCGGTAATCAGTCTCTCTGTAGCCTATTTTTCTTCTTCTTTTGGAATGTTATGGAAATGCAATCAGCAGATTTCTTTTTCTTTTGCTGTAAATAAATGGTAACAAATTATATTTGCTATGGTTGACCATCAGAGGTGGACAGTAACAAGTACATTTACTTGAGTACTGTACTTAAGGACACTTTTTGAGTACTTTACTTGAGTAGGCCTATTATTTTTTCTGGAAACTTTTTACTTTAAAGGATAATTCCGATATTTAGCACTTTGAGTATATTTTCTGGTTTGTTTTGGATGAACTAGAGTGGTGGACACAGAAATGTTGTCGATGGGTCCTGTCTCGACTTTTTGACTCGTTTAGAATCGCCTTTGACCTCTTCAGAGCTTGGCTGGCTACGGGCATGCACGAACATCCTTAAAACAACCCTTAACATTCGTTTTCAAAACTGTGCAACTCGCCGAGTGGTTAGTGGTGTTCGTTGATGATTAAAAACAAATATATCGGCGCAATGTATGATTTCAATCCGTGTTATTTGCTATAGTGGAACTATTTTTCAGATACCTCACAACCGCGTATAAACTTCCGCTCGATATTTGAGTCTGAAGCGCAGTAATATGAACGAGCAATGAGTCCTCCAACAGAAATGCAAAATAATGGCAAAATGGCAAATAAAACACGACAGAAACTGTATTTTGGAACATCAACGAACATCACTAACCACTCGGTGAGTTGCAGTTTTGAAAAGTTTTGTTTTGAGGACATGTTTGTGCATGCCCGTAGCCAGCCACTCTGAAGCGGTCAAAGGCGATTCTAAACGAGTCAAAAAGTCGAGACAGGACCCATCGCCAACATTTCTGTGTCCACCACTCTAGTTCATCCAAAACAAACCAGAAAAGAGACTCAAAGTGCTAAATACCGGAATTATCCTTTAACTTCACTACATTTGAAAGACAAGTAGGCCTATCTTACTTTTTACTCCACTACATTTCTGTCAAGGTCCTTGAGTAGAAAGTAGTAACGTCAGTCAGGGGATGATTTTGGTCGGAAATGAAAGTCGGATTGTACGGTACTTTGTCCACCTCTGTCGACCATATATTTTTATAGAAGTTTACCATGGAAAACAGTAAAAAAAAAAAAAAAAAAAAAAAAACATAATACTGTGAAATATTATTACAATTTAAAAATAATTGCTTTGTATTTTATTATATTTAAAAATATACATGTTTTGGATGGCAAAGGATTTATAAATATTAACATTATGAATATCTTTACTGTCATTTTTGATAAATTGAATGAATCTTTGCTTGCTGAATAAAAGTGTTAATTAAAAAAAAAAAAAAAAAAAACTCTTCTGCCCTTAATATAATTCTATAAACATGGAATTAAATTTACCAAACCTGGAAAATGTGTCCATAATGAAAAAACTATACTTTGAAAAACAAAATTACAGAAGCACTGTTGTGAAATGATCAGAAAATGCAATTTTCTTTAGCCATTGTTTTATTGAGGACATGCAAACCATGCACAAAACTGAAAAACCCAAAAAAAATACATATTTACAGAATGAACAAGAAGGTAGAAAAGACAATCCACTGATCGCTTTCTCTCAGCTTCACTGACCTTCACCTTCAACTCGGAAATATCACACGAAAATTACAGTACATCTAATATGGAGGATTCCAGCAAATACTGGTTAAGACTACAAAAGACTGTTGCATTACAGGAATATAAAACTCAAAAGAATTCAAAACTTTCTTCTGGATTCAAAAAGTGACTGTTCCTCACAGTAACACATTGGCATGTGTTTGATCTATAGATGGAGAGCACCAAACGTTATCTTAGAAACATACAAAAAATGCATTGATTGCTGCATCTGTGATGAGTCTCAGCTCGATGACATCTTACTTTTCTCAAAACGAACTGTAAATCGTGAATGCAGTTAGACGCAGGAGTCTACAATCCATTTTTTTGCTTTCTTAGATACAACATTGACAAACCTAACGATTCTTTCTTTTTTAATATCTTATCACTAAGACCCTCGTTTTTCTTTAAAGCACAATGACAGAGCACAGCCTCTTAAAGGTGAAGTACGTCATTTCCGCCACACTATACTGGTGCAGAAAACACTCTTGCCGTTTAAACGTCTCGTCGCGGGAGGAAAGCACTGGTTTAAAGGCAGCACTAGAATGAGATCCATTCAGTGGTTCACAAACACACAACAATCACTAGCCGTCTTTACGCCATCAATGCTATCGCTACGCTAAAGCAGAATGGATTCTGGGTGACTCTGATCGAGGAGCATGCTACATTATGAGTGAGTCTGACCAGAGGAGGAGGCAGATTACATAGTGAATATGAACTCATGGAAAGCTATATTGAGTTGCTGCATAGCCTATTGGGTGAGTGTGTGGATTTATTGAGTTAAATATTTGCATGATACGGGTAATATAAAACTGGAAGCTGAAGGAGCTGAACTGTTGCTGTTGGATCCCCTGGATGAAGTTCAAGAGAGGGATGTGATATTGGAACGGCCTCCAGGAGGCGCTACGATCCTCTGTGCCGTACGCCGGGGGATGTGGTCATCCTTTTGAGTGCCTTTGAGGAAAAGAAAAAAGAAAAAGGTTGAAACTCATTGTTGTGTTTTTAGTTTGGATACAATACAGTTGTATGTCATAGAAGTTGACTGTAATAAAAGTACGTCTGTTTAAACGTCACTTGATTTAGGTCACAGAGACTCACAGATTATACATGTGGGTTTTCAGCAGCGTTTGTTCTGGAAGTATTTTTTTATTTTTTTCATCTTCAATAAAATCTTCAAAGCCATAAATCAAACCAAGGTCCAAGAAAAATCATTATTATATATTGCAATACATTACAATGCAATGCTAAATTACAAGGACTGTGAACTTAACATCTTTTATGAGGGGATTAACAACTCATGAAGCATTTTGAGTGATGTAATCAATATCAAATCTACTGATTATTATAAAATACACAATTTGTGTTAAGTGCCTTGGTGCTGAGAAGTAATGTTTGATTTTTAAATAATTTAAATAAATAAAAAAAATTATGTTGAGATCATAAGAAAATTATTATTATTATTATTATTTTTAAAGAAATCTTTTAAGCACAGCAAGGCTGCAATTATTTTGAAAATTATTTTAAAAAATTGTTAAATATTATTAATTTCAAATAACTGTTTTCTATATTTTCTATACCTTTTATAATGCAATTTATTCTGGTGATTAGATCTTCAATGTCACTCTTAATTAATTAATGCATAATTTTTTTCTAAATAGAAGTATTAATTTATTTAAAAAAAAACTTTTTAGAACCAAAACTATTGAATGGTACTGTATGACTTTCAAACAGTAGTATAATTAGTTAATATAACACTATATATGTAGTTAAGACAATAAAAATGGAATTTAAAAAGTGAATACATGATTAGTACAAATATTAAATACATCCTCTGTGGAGGAAATTACTTTCTTTGAACCGTCACTACAGTAAATACAGTATAAGACGGAGCAAGAAACCAATAACAAAGGTGCTTACCGGATAAAGTGAACCCAGATTGGTGCAAGTTTCTGGACGGTCCCAGTGGGTTCTTTCCTGGACATGACGGCCCCCTAGAGGTGGGAGTGGGAGGTACAGATTTGGTCATACTTATGACATCATGGACGGGGCCATCATAGTTTCCTCTAGGAACACCACGGGCATCAGCCATCTGCAAGATAAAAGATTTGTGACCCTTCAGAATACAGTTGAGTCTTTTGAACCTTTAAAAATCTGTGAGGGTGTTAGATCTGTTATTTGACCCCTGGAATGAGTGATCACACACAGACATTCTTACCCTGCCCCGGGCCTTGATTCTCTTGTAGACATAGTCGGGATAGCCTTTTCTAGGGATGAAGCGGCCTGAACCCTCTGTCACATTGAGTTTCCCGTCTTCCAGAACGATCCTGCCCTGACTGATGACCAATACGGGAAAGCCTCGGCACTCCATTCCCTCAAAGATATTCATTTCCACTGTCTGCGGCGCACACATAGAATAAGGACAGAGGAGTTTATATTTCACATCCGCAAAATTCCAATAGAACGTTACAAGGATTTAACAGAATTCTGTTCAGTTCTGAAAGAATTCTAGTGTAGAAAAATTCCCACTCTAAATCAATAGTTGAATAAGTATAATGATGCTGGATACATAAATTTAACTGTTAACTGGTTATCGCTACTGAGAAATTCTCATACCAGGTTGTGAGATTTGGCAGAGAAGATTTTCGCCTCCTTGGTGTTCCAGATTACAATGTCGGCATCAGATCCAACAGCGATCCGGCCTTTCCGAGGATACAGGTTGAAGATTTTTGCAGCATTTGTGCTTGTTACTGCAACAAAATCATTCTCGTCCATTTTACCTGTGGCCTATGCGACAAAAACATCAGACAAAATAAGAGAGCGGTCACATACATACAAATGCAAGCATATACAAGTCTTTTGTTGTGTACTAAAGTTCATGTTTGACCTGTGAATTCATCATAACGTGACCAATAGAGGATTTAAATATCACAGAATGGCTCTTTACTAAGAATGTAAACTTTAAAGCACAGTCGTTTGTACTGTTGGAGTATATAATGTTTTTTAAACATTTTAAATGTATTGTTTTTTTACTTATCAAAAACATCAGGAAGACCTACCACAGCTTTATCCCAGACGATGCTCATCCGCTCCTCAATGCCATTAGTCCCCTCTGGGATGAGGGTGAAGTTGTCTTTTCCTACAGCTTTCTGTGCCGTAGTGAAGGTGCAGTGAGCACTGCCTGTTACCTGAAGATCCCCACTGAAAACATGAAACATGAAAGTGGAGGAATTTCAATTGACACATTTAAAAAAAAAAACTTCAAAGTACTGGATACTGTTGATAGACAGACATGGATGGATGGACAGACAGATGTAGATAGATAGATAGATAGATAGATAGATAGATAGATAGATAGGTAGATAGATAGATAGATAGATAGATGGATAGAGAGATGGGTAGATAGATAGATAGATAGATAGATAGATAGATAGATAGATAGATAGATAGATAGATAGATAGATAGATAGATAGATAGACTGAGATAGATAGATAGATGAATGGATGGATGGATGGACGGACGGACAGATAGATACACTGAGGGAGATAGATAGATAGATAGATAGATAGATAGATAGATAGATAGACACACTGAGGGAGATAGATAGATAGATAGATAGACTGAGGGAGATAGAATGATAGATAGATAGATAGATAGACAGATAGATAGATAGACACACTGAGATAGATAGACGGACGGACGGACGGAGAGATAGATAGATACACTGAGGTAGATAGATAGATAGATAGACTGAGGGAGATAGATAGATAGATAGATAGATAGACAGATAGATAGATAGATAGATAGATAGATAGATAGATAGATAGACTGAGGGAGATAGATAGATAGATAGATAGATAGATAGATAGATAGATAGATAGATAGATAGATAGATAGATAGACACACTGAGGGAGATAGATAGATAGATAGATAGATAGATAGATAGATAGATAGATAGATAGATAGATAGATAGACACACTGAGGGAGATAGATAGATAGATAGATAGATAGATAGATAGATAGATAGATAGATAGACAGATAGATAGATAGATAGATAGATAGATAGATAGATAGATAGATAGATAGATAGATAGATAGACTGAGGGAGATAGATAGATAGATAGATAGATAGATAGATAGATAGATAGATAGATAGATAGATAGATAGATAGATAGATAGATAGACACACTGAGGGAGATAGATAGATAGATAGATAGATAGATAGATAGATAGATAGATAGATAGATAGATAGATAGATAGACACACTGAGGGAGATAGATAGATAGATAGATAGATAGATAGATAGATAGATAGATAGATAGATAGACTGAGGGAGATAGATAGATATATAGATAGATAGATAGATAGATAGATAGATAGATAGATAGATAGATAGACACACTGAGGGAGATAGATAGATAGATAGATAGACTGAGGGAGATAGATAGATAGATAGATAGATAGACTGAGGGAGATAGATAGATATATATATAGATAGATAGATAGATAGATAGATAGATAGATAGACACACTGAGGGAGATAGATAGATAGATAGATAGATAGATAGATAGATAGATAGATAGATAGACTGAGGGAGATAGATAGATAGATAGATAGATAGATAGATAGATAGATAGATAGATAGATAGATAGATAGATAGATAGATAGACACACTGAGGGAGATAGATAGATAGATAGATAGATAGATAGATAGATAGATAGATAGATAGATAGACTGAGGGAGATAGATAGATATATAGATAGATAGATAGATAGATAGATAGATAGATAGATAGATAGATAGACACACTGAGGGAGATAGATAGATAGATAGATAGATAGACTGAGGGAGATAGATAGATATATAGATAGATAGATAGATAGATAGATAGATAGATAGATAGATAGATAGATAGACACACTGAGGGAGATAGATAGATAGATAGATAGAGATGGATAGAGATGGATGGAGATGAATGTATGGATGTATGTTTGCTGCTCACCAGGACAGCAGTGAGCTGAGGTAATCTGGAGTGCTGGTGTCTGGGCTGAGAGGAGGAGACATGACAAACGCAGCGGCTTCGGCCCAGTGTTTGCTCCAGTAGTGCGATCCGTCTGTGCCAAGGCTGGCTGCTATTGGTTCCCCATAGATGACCATGCCTGAAAATGAATCAGAGCACATGACACACATGTTTACTGCCTCTTCTCATGGTTTTCTTTGTGTTTGTGTTGCAGTGTTTTAGAGCAGCTCTATCAACACTCGTACCCTTTTTCCTGGCCTTGGCGATGACATCAGCAGCAGGTTTGCTCATCACCTTGGTGATGTAGAGAGGGCAGTTGGCCTGTTTAGCAATGGTGATGGCTCGATACACAGCCTCAGTCTCCACCTGCAGAAAAAACACCAAACCAGTGTAAACCAGTGCTAGAACAGATTTGGATTTAAAGTCACCATGAAATACAAACTAGCAATTTTTTTTTATGGAATATTGCAGTATTTATCTGTGCACCTTTTTTTCCCATGTGCCCTCATAATCTTTAATCAAAATAACTTCTCCTCTCTCTTGCAGTGAGATCTCTTGTCTTCTCTGATGATGTGTTTACTGGCACGAGGGCGGGGCAACCTGTCACTCACATGAGATCCACCAATAACAAACCACAATGATCTAACCATCCAATCAATTCCCCATGGACCAAATCAAGTCCCGCCCTAAGTTTTTTCTTGTTTAAAAAGCTGTTTCATTCAAATATATATCCCACAAAAGGGAGGAAAAGACTATTGCAACTTCCGTTTCTGTATATACGTTTTTTTTTTTACTTGAAATATAGCTTAAAAATCATTCTGATGGTACACTGACTTTTAATAAGACAAATGGCTTATCTGAGTATATCCGAGTGAAACAGCTTCTTGAACAAGAACAAATTTAAGGTGGGACTTGATTTTGTCCATCTGGAAAATATTGGATGGTTGTGGTTATAAATACTGCAATATTACAGAAAAACAACAAGAATGGTCAATTATGATTTCATGCTAAGACTAACCTCCTCAGGGTGGCTCAGTACGTGTCCCTCTGGACCAGTGATTCCCAGATCCAAAAGCTTCTTCTGTTCCTGAGATTACAAACAAAACCAACAATGGATGCAAGTATGGAGAAAAAGGGTCACCATGATTTTGCCAAGTAAGACATATTCCTGGATCAACATATTTTGTTGATCCTGGAATAATATTCCTATCCCAAAATGTAGTCCTTACCCTATCCCTACCCCTAAACCTAACCCTACCCATAACTTTTCCCTAAAATCAGAGGGAAATGATAGGTGAATAACACTGATGTAGAAGCACCTCACCCTGGTTCTAAGCCTAAACTTGACATAAACTGTAAACTTGTCCCTCAAATCTGATTGGTTGATTGGAAAGTTGTTCCAGGATCAACAAAGATGTTGATCCAGGAACATGTGGCACTTGGTGAAATCACGTTCACTGGAGAAAAAGAAAGAAACTTGTATATTTTATAAGACATTACTGAAATGCATTAGCAATTGAAGACATTTAGATTAAAGGGATAGTTCACCCTAAAATGAAAATTCTGTCATCATTTATTCATCCTCAAGTTGTTCCAAACTGGTATGAATTTCTTTATTCTGTTGAACACAAAAGAAGATATTTTGAAGAATGTCGGTAACCAAACGGTTGATGGACCCCATTGACATCCATAGTATGTAAAAAAAAAAAAAAAAAAAAACACTATGGAAGTCAATGGGGTCCATCAACTGTTTGGTAACTGAAAGTCTTCAAAATATCTTCTTTTGTGTTCAGTAGAAGAAATAAATTCATACAGGTTTGGAATAACTTGTGCGTGAGTAAATGATGAGAATTTTCATTTTTGGGTGAACTATCCCTTTAATGGTAATAAATCACAGTTACCTCATCAATGATGTCACCGTTTTCAGCATGAACCTGTGCGATGGCTCCCAGTTCTCTCATGGCGCTAAACATCTCATAGATCTACAGACACAGAGAGTGTTTGCTCTTGGAAATAGGATCTATAAACATACATTGCTGTTCAAAAGTTTTTTTAAATAATTTAATACTTTTATTCAGCACTGAATTGATCAAAAGTGACAGTAAATTCATTTATAATGCTACAAAGGATTTCTACTTCTACTAAATGTTGTTCTTTGACTGTTTTGCGATTTAAGATTGTACAGTATATGTGACTAATTAAAGTTGGACAATACATTCAGAAATTCAAATGGCCAACAAACCTGTGTATCAGAGCTCTGGTACTTGTCCTTATAAGCCATGAAGATGAGAAATGAGTTGACCCCTAAAAAGAAAAACAGAATTGTGTTATTATAATGTAATATTTCTTTCTAGAGCTGAATGCAAAACGTGTTTTTATGTGCGTTTAAAAAAATAAACCTATCAAAGTCACACCTGAAATCTCACATCACCTTTATCTTTGACCAGAGACTCCAGCTCCTCAAACAGCCCATCATGCCAGCGAGTGATGTCGATGTGCAGAGAGTAATCACAGCACGACCTCTTGTCTGCCGTATCCCTCCACTGGTCATATGCTGCCAGTAAACTAGCACCCGGTTCAGGCAAAACATGGTCAACTAAAGGAAGTGAGAAAGACGAGCAGAGGAGACTGATGAAAAACACATGATTAATATGCTAAGAAATAGACTCCTGTGTTAAAGTAACCATGAAATAATAAAAATATAGGTTCCAAAGAAGAGGAATGGAACGACATGAGGGTGAGTGAAGACATCATTTCAATTTTGGGGTGAATTATACCTTTAAATACAATTCAAATGAACAATGCAAATGCCGTAAAGGAGACATTACTCTGTCCTAAATGACTTCATAACAGTACAGTGGCGTATCTAAGGAAAGTTGAGCAGAAGAGAAGAGAACAGACAGTGACAGCGCTGTGACCCCAATTCTACTGATTTTATGTGTCTCGACAAGCTCTCTTCTTTTTTCTTTTTTTTTTTTTTTTACCAGAGACCCTCCTTTCGGTCCACAGTAATGGCTTACTGTTTCCACTAGATTTCCACTCTGAGTTTAATGATCTGTTAACTACTGAAAGTCTTCTGCTCTCTTCATATGAGATGTTGATGTGATGACATACTGATCATGGTGGTTCCTCCAGCCAGAGCAGCACTGGTGCCATGATAGAAGTCGTCGGCCGGGGTCATGCCCAGGTGAGGGGCCTGCAGACATGTGTTCACATCGATGCCTCCTGGGATCACAATGTGCCCATAGGCATCCACTGTCTTCACACCAGTAGGTACGATGAGGTTCTCGCCAATCTGCCTACCAGTCAGAACAATGCAAAATAATAATAATAATAATAATACATCACACTTGTATAGCGCTTAAAATAAACATTTCTTGAGATGTTACTCATTTGTAAGTCGCTTCGGATAAAGGGTATGCTACATGAAATTTGAAATGTATAATATTGCAATCAACTTTATGTATGCAACATATATGTAGATTTTAAAAATAATGAAATCTTACTTAATGGTTCCATCTTCAATGTAAATGTCGGCATAAAATGACTGGTCATCATTTACGATTTTTCCACCTTTAATGATGAGTTTGTCACCCTGTGGAAAAAAGAAGACTGAATTTAGTGCCGCATGTTGTGATGCAACTTTAAAGTGATCGTTCCACTACAAATGAACATTCTGATATTTACTCACCCTTCCATGGGAAAGCTAGGATTTTGAATGAAACTGCCCTGAAGTGCCATTGTGTTCTGATTGGGAAGGTATTTTCTTATTATTAAATAAAATATTTGAAGGAATATGTGCATCTTTCAACTGGGTTGGTTCTCATACTTAATTGTTTTTTTTTTTGTTTTGTTTTTTACTATTTACTTAATTTTATCTATATTTATTATGGGATGCAGCACAAAAATTATAAAATAACTGAGACTAAAACTATTCGCATATGGACATATTTGAACTTTTTAACACAGGTTTGACATCACTCACACCAAGAAGTGGAGATGGATGTTCAGAGTCTAGATACCAAAAACATCCTTATATAACTCAGATGACTTGAATTTCACTGAAACTGCTGAGGCTGACCCAGTTCCAGAGACTTTTGGTTATAGATTTACAGTGATTTCAAAGCACAAGAGCACAAAGAGGGGTATAATGCATGCAAATCCTCCTATTAAGAATATGCAGCGTTCTTTAAGGAACTAATCAGAGAGATAATATATCATTGAAAAACCAGACATATAAAAACCCAGACAGAGGTAGAGAACACAAAAGAAAGATAACAGGCATCTCCATTCATCTGTAACAACACTTTTCTATTTACTCCATTAGGCATGCATGACTGCTGTGGTTTTGCATAAATGCATAGCGAGGAATGGTACTGACACTTTTCACTGTGCTTTTAATTGAGTCCAAATCATAAGCCCAGTTACAGGAGACCACCGCATTCAGATGAAGCAATGCCTGCTCACTCACCCTTGGCATGGAACTATGCCAGACAACTGGGCTTGTTAGGGCACCCAGGCATGAAACATCATTCCCGGTGCTGTTAGACAATGCCAACCTCAACTCAAAGCAGCAAACCTAACTCTCACACAGCCAAAGTCTCAACAGACATGGCTAAATAAAGAAATAAATTAGATAAACTTTTCTAGACTCTTGCTAAAGGGTATTTCACCACACTCGCTGTGCCAGGGTGGCGTGCAAACCACAGAGCTTCAGTTTAATGCAACGTGACACTTCCACGGGCGGCCCATCACTGGCACAGCCAAAATCCCTGCCGAGTATTTCCGATTCTGGGCCACGATGTTGCTTGAGGAGAGACGAGACAGACAGAGCGAGGGTAGTGTCGTGTGCACCAGGACGACCCTTCACGTTACAGTATTGAATATACAGGGCCTTTAGTAATGAATTATTGGATGAAGGAATATGCAATTATTTTGTTATTTGAAACATAAAAAAAAATGTAATGCAGATGTTTCCAAAATCATGCTGAGTATGTGTGTTTCACTGTGCTTTGAATGTGGGTCAGACAGGGGACTCTAGCGGTCAGGCTGCAATGCCAAATTGTGCGGAAGGGATTTGGATCCAATTTGGCCGAGTTA
>NC_137140.1:31488836-31506336 GCF_949319135.1 Squalius cephalus
ATCTGTAGAGGACTCATGCCCTCGGCAAAATGAATGCTCTGGAAGTTTATGGCTGGAGATCTTCTCTCTCTTTCCTGGAGAAAAAAGGAGCATCACAGTTATTATTACACATAATCTGTGGCTCTGTTCCTGGGGCTGCAGTACAGAAATATCTTAACTCAGAATCCTTACTTATCGGTTTAGTAACCATGGTAAGTTTAATTTAGAAATAGAACATTATCAAATTATAAGTCAAGATTTTAATTAAGAAAGGAAGTTTTTGTAATACAGGCCCCTAAATGTGTGTTTGAAATTCACACATGACAGATTTAGGAAAGATCTTCAGTCAGACTCACTTCAAGCTCAAGAATTCTGAACTCCAAGAGTTCGTTTTGGTCTTTCGCATCCTGAATTTCATTTTTCAGTCGCGTCTCCTCCATCTCCATGTTTTTAATCTGGGAACCAAAAACAGAAAATGTTGGTTTAAAAAAGCAGAACAACTGTCGGAGATAACAAATGAGAAGAAGAAATGAATTAACACCACTGCTGAACTACTGAAAGTCATTTATGGGTCATTCCTATAATTTGGTGTCTGTTTGGCTTTGAAACTTGAACAAAGAAGCAGTTTTTTGTCTTTACACTAAGGTTTTCTAAAGTCACACAGGACAAACTTTAAAAACTTAAAGGGATAGTCCACCCTCATGTCGTTCCAAAACTATATTTCTGTCATGACAACTCGGAGTGTTTGGCATGGTAATGGATATGACAATGTTGATATGTTTAGTCTTGGCTGAATAAATTAATTAATAATTTGTTACATTTATATAGCGCTTTTTCTGGGTACTGAAAGCACTTCACAATACATTCACCAACACATTGCTATGAGGAAGTAAGACATGCTGCTGTTGTACAATATAGCATTCATCAATTATCCACAGCAGATCTATACAGGTGGAGCTGGGGAAGGTGGAGGGTTTCTGAAAGCACACTGCAAACTGTTACAGCAAACGCTGACCAAGTATTTGAAAGTTGAGCAGCGAGCTCATTGGTCAATCAGCTCTGCCCTATAGAGAACGATCTTAGATATTTGGAAGAATGTTGGTAACAAAGTTATTTTTTTGGAAACCCAAACTGCTTGGTTTCTAAAATTCTTTTCAATATCTTCTTTTGCATTCCACAGAAGAAATAAAATCATACTTGATTGGTACGACATGAGTGTGAGTAAATCATAACCGAATTTTCATATTTTGGTGAACTGTCCTTTTAAACGGTGTTATTAATAGAAACATTTGAAACAAAAGACTAATGAGATTTACTTCAATTGAAAACATGCTCTGCTTGTGATGTTCATCTTCCATTGGTCTGACAAACAGAAACTGCTCCCACCTTTTCTACAAGCTCTTGGTTGCGTTGGTACAAAGCTTGTTTCTCCTCAATCCACTTCATGTCCTGGAAAATGCACATAATTTGAATGCAAATGATTTGAATAAACTGATGTTAGCAGATCATATCGTGTAAAATCCTCTCAAACTCTCTCCCAGAATTATTCTCCGTCAGTGGCATATCTGATCCCAGAACAATTTCAGCCGTGTGTATAACGCTCACAGCCCACACTGATGTATAGCCAGCACTGCTTTCTAATCAGCTTTCACATTCTCTACGTTTAGGGAATACTTTTAGGCTGCCATCGTGTATGTGTGTGTGTGTGTGTGTGTGTGTGTGTGTGTGTGTGTGTGTGTGTGATGTGTGTTCATGTTTTTCTATCCCGGTGGGGACTTCAACCTGAATGCACACAGACTCATGGGGACTCGTGTCACAGTGGGGACCTAAATAGAGGTCCCCATGGGTAAACAAGCTTATAAATCATACAGAATGAGTTTTTTTGGAAATGTAAAAATGCAGAAAGTTTTCTGTGATGGGTAGGTTTAGGGGTAGGGTTAGTGTAAGGAGATAGAATATACAGTTTGTACAGTATAAAAACCATTAAGTCTATGGAGAGTCCCCACAAAGATAGTAAACCAGACATTCATGTGTGTGTGTGTGTGTGTGTGTGTGTGTGTTTCCCTTTGACTCAGACTAAGTGGCCCTCAGGTGGAAAAAAATATTAAAAACTAAGCAGGGAGTTAGAAAGTCACCACAAAAATATAGTTATCATGTCTAATTATAGATACAAATTTTCTTTTAGTGGGACCAAAAGTTCCACAGCAAAAGTTCCAGTTTGTTGTGTATTATATTCTTTGATGTAACTGCTGTGTTTCCACATGCAACCAAACGGGAACGTCTCCTAACAAGAGTGCACATGTGAAACGTGTTTTCACAGTCTTTAGTGGAGCCAAGTGTGCTGCACACATCCTGAAAAGTGAAGGCAAAAAAATTGATCGCCCCCTGGTGGCTGGTTCATAAACCCCACCCTCCACCTGTTATCCAATGGGATGCAAAGCCAAATTGAAAAAAATCTTTTTTTCCGAAGATGGTTTCTGTGAGCGAGAGTACAGGCGGGACCTTGATACCGCGGCTCTGGGATATTTTCACTTCCTTTTTCTACAGTGGAAGGAAGTGGAGACGCGTCGTCCATCTTTTTTGCAGTCTATGAGTGGAACTGCACAAATACACCTGTGCTAAATGACATTTTGCAGTTCTAACATGGATGTGTTGGCAGCGCTGGAGTTTTACCTGTCCCTGATGACTCAGAACACACTCCAGATCTGCTATTCTGGTCTGGTACCGGAACATTTCGGCCTGAAGCTGCTCTCGAGTCTAAAACAGATAACAAAGAACGGAGACACTGATGTGAAGGTAAGATCGATCTGCAGTAGCTCAGTATGAGCACCATCACGATATTTGAATTGAATTGGTCATTGTCAAAAATATTTTTTTGCATATTTGTAAGAAAAAATAAAGAAAAAAAAGCCATTTGCAACCCATTTTACATTTGCATATTTCTGATTAAAACAAGACATTCAGTTCGGAAGAAGAAAAAAAAAGGTTACTCATCAGGAATTGATTCGATTGTGTGAAGTGGTTGCTATCAGAAAAGTGACTGGAGAGGGGTTGAAAAATAATTTATGACTCAATACACATTTTAGAGGCATTTCATTTCAGAGTTGAAAACATTTTTAATGAGAGACCTGGTGACTGACTGTCACTCATAGTGGTCAAAATAGCTTCTAAAGCTTGATCACATCAGGCTTGGTTATGACACGGTGTAATAGCGAAAAAAATCCTATTCATGTGATGAACTATTCAGCCATCTGCTAAGAGCTGAGATGTTGTTGTTGTTGTTGTTGTTAAGAGAATGAATATATAAATATTTGAAATGCTTTACCTTGAGCTCTTTCTCTGCATCAAACGTTCCTCCCACCTGCTCCTGCAGGAGAGCGTACGCGCGCTGAAGAGCCTGATACTCCATCGTCAGCTGACGGAATCGCAGCTCTGTCTCCTCCTTTACCATTCCCTAAGCACAGGGAGAGGACACGCTTACAGTTATAGTGTACAGACACACTCACACCCACACAAACACACATGCACCTCTTCGAGGTCATCGTCTGGTGTGCAGGGCGTTCGGTCTGTGTGGTAGGAAATGGAGGAGCCGTCCGAGTCTATAGAGCCTTCCTCATCATAGCCAAAAAACGTCTCCACCACCGGCTACAGAGAGAGAGCGAGAGAGGATTTTTGTTCAACAAACCTTTTTGACTCAAAGTTTAAAAGGCGCACACACACACACACACACACACACACACACACACACACACACACACACACACACACACACAAAATATAATCTGTAATGTTGAGTATTAATATAATTTAAAAGAGTCAAATCAAACATCACCAGCCGTTATCAATGCAGTGGTGCTAAATTAATAAGATAAGACATCATTTTATAAAAAGTAAATAGTTTCTATTAATATAAAAATAAATGCATAATTAGATGATAATCAACAAAACATCAAATGATAATATATTATGTAAACATTATATACATAAATTATTCTTATAAAAATAAATGCATAATTAAAAGTGCATCACTTCAAAAATAGCTCAAATGTAAACAAATAAAAAATTAAATATTATTTGAAAGAAAATATTACATACAAACAATGATTATACAAATAGATGCATAACCAACAATAATGTAATGTAAGAGCGATGTAACTTTAGTGTTTATAATAATAGTATACGAGAATAAGATTGGATAATGTATTACAAAATTATGCGGTAATGAAAAATAATAATGTATTTATGCTTTTTGATGATTGGAAAGTACTTTATAAAAGCCCTTATTGGTTTGGCTTATCTATCTATCTATCTATCTATCTATCTATCTATCTATCTATCTATCTATCTATCTATCTATCTATCTATCTATCTATCTATCTATCTATCTATCTATCTATCCATCTATCCATCTATCTATCTATACACACATATATATATATATATATATATACCTGTTTTATATTGTATGTGCAATATATATTATATATATATATTTCTCGAAGTGTGTTGGACAGTGACGTGTACGCGTACCCTACAGGTTCTGAAGGGCTTCTTCCTGCGCAGACTGTCCTGTCTCCTGTATCTCAGCAGCATGTCTCTCTCCTGAGAAACAAGATTAAATTAAGATTAAATGAAAGAACAAAACACATTAACTAATTTCAGATAGCCTATAGTAAAATAACATCTTACATCTGTGTCTTTAAAGGTGCATTAAATAACAGTTTTCACTACACTTACAGATTTATCCATAAAATTCTACTTTTATCCGTAAATTCATGGCACGTGTATTTAGATTTTGACTGAACATCACATACACTACATTTCTCAGTCATTTCAGTTGCTAATTTCATTCACACTTTGAGAAAACCAGATCTGCAGATATTTTCATCTAGGTTTCGTTAGGCAACATGTACTGGATTCATTTGCAAAAACATATTTCAGCATTTTACAGTGTGAATATTTCCCAGAGGCAAAATGACTCACTATCACAGTCTTCACATATCCAGCGGTTTCCAGCGCCTGGAAAAAATTAAAATAGGCCAATCAGAAAACAATAAGACACAGTTTGTAATATTTATTTTTCAAAATGGACACCAATCATTTTAATTCTTAATCTAATTGAGGCTTTTCATGTTGACTTAAAACACATGTTAGTACGTCCCTGTGAGAAGAAATGCTGATACCCTGGACAGATCGTCGATTATGTTCTGTTGTTCCAGCACTTGTAGTCTCAGAAACTCAATCTCTCTCTCGTCTTGACTCAGATCCAGATCGTTCAGAGAACTGGGCCGTCGTATCGTCCCAGCCTTCTCTCGCTGCAAAATAAAAACTCATTCCTCACATCAAGAGACCGGATGTGTGCACAGAGACTACTGACAGATAATTACTCATGTCTGATGAGTTGCCATAATGATCAGATCATTTAGACATGAGCAATAACAAGGTTGTGTGCTTGCCGGATGCTGAACGGCTCGACCGATAAATGTGTTTACATGAAAACATGGCCATGTTAAAGAGGCTTCAGTATTCAAAGCAAATGTTTTATGCAGTTGGTGTGATCTTCACCTGATAAAACTACTTCAGGATCACACATTTATGGGTTATGCAGTGGAATAGGCAAGATGAATGCTTCTTTTGTCTGGGAAAAAAAAATCGAAATAATAGTCGAAGCTGGAAATGGTCAATTATGTCTAATGACAGTGGAGCGGTTGTGGGATTTAAATTGACCACAGCCTCCCCATCACCATCAGGGAAAGTGTATATTTTCTAAGATAACTAGATTTCCAACAGGAATCATTTTGATTTGTTCATTTGCAGAAAAATTTGCAGGTCATTTTTTTTTTGTTTTGTTTTTTTTGCAGGAAACAAAATACTGATGGCTTCAGGAAAGTTTGTCAGCTAGATTGTTTTTGGAAATTAATACTTTAATTCAGAATTCAAAAGTGCCAGTAAAGACATTTAGAACGTTACAAAAGCTTTGCATTTCAAATTATTTTCAGCATTGATGATAATATTAATTGTTAAGCAGCAAATCAGCATATATTCGAATGATTTCTGAAGGATCATGTGACACTGAAGACAAAAGAGTAATGATGCTGAAAATTCAGTTTTGCATTATAGGAATAAATTATAGAAAATATTAAAAAGAAGAAATAGTAATTATTTTTTAAAAATATACTTATTGTGATACTTATTTTTGATCACACAAATGCAGTCTTGGTGAGCATAAGACCCTTCCTTTAAAAACAATTAAAAACTTGAAAGGTAGAGTATATTATATCAATTATCTATTTTTTTCTTCTTTTTTTATCAACATCAATATTTTTAAGCGCTTTAACTGTTCACCATTTGATTGTTCACCATGTAATATTTAAATTTTATATAATTAAAAAAAACATTTAAATCACTGTGGTGTAATAATGATTTCAAAAAAAAAAAAAAAAAATCTCCCTCAATTAATATGAGCTCATACTATACAAATACATTTATGCTCACAGTTGTTTTCTGCTTCATTACCATTTCAATGTTCTCCTGAGTGACGAAATGCAGTTTGTTCTCCATGCGTCTCAATACATGAGCCAGTTCCTCATTTTTGTGGCTGAGACGTTTGTTCTTGTCCAGTAACGGCTTATACTGGCTCTCAGCTTCACGGAGACGCTTTAACTGGGCGCACAGACATAAACAGATGGTTACAAAAATGTTGGGGTGGCAAAAGCATGCAGTAAATAATATTTGGACATCATTGTCTTAGTACATCGCTGTATGCACTGATACTGATTTCAGAAAATACAATTAAAACCAGTAAAGTTACGCATTTTGAACACAATGCATACTTTCAGAACGTGGTCAGAGTTTTTTGCAAAACTAAATGATTAGCCTATACTGGCAGTAAATGTATCACAATGCAAATATAACCTGTATAACGGTATACTCGACTGTCTAAAGTTGGTAAATTAGTTTAAGACATGAAATCTAAAATAATAGAGAAGCCGACTGGACTATTGCATTCTACTTGAACATCATGTCATGTTTGAGAGCCGAACTGAGTGGTAAATTGAGTCCGAACCCTTCCTGAAGGTTTCAGCTGCCATGTTTAAATCACTCTGTCTCTGTATCGATCTTTAAGCCTGTCTGAGCTGAGAAGAGGAAACACTGAAGTCATTCATCACTGCTCAGATACTTACCACCATTACTGAGAACATTTACACCATCACATAACACTTAGAAAGGCAAAGACGATCTTTAATGCTACATGATACAGAAGACAAACACATATACTGTATGCACAGATACACTTCATTTGTGTACAATGAAAATACTTTTTTTTTTTTTTTTTTTTAAGTATTATTTATAGGTAAGAAGGCTTAATTATTTTCTGGACATGTATATGTCACATACATATCTATACATATATACATACATACATATATATATATATATATATATATATATATATATATATATATATATATATATATATACACTGCTCAAAAAAATAAAGGGAACACTTTTTAATCAGAGAATAGCATCAAGTCAGTTAAACTCCTGGGATATTGATCTGGTCAGTTAAGTAACAGAGGGGGTTGGTAATCAGTTTCAGCTGCTTTAGTGTTAATGACATTAACAGCAGGTGCACTAGATGGGCAACAGTGAGACAACCCCCAAAACAGGAATGGTTTTACAGGTGGAGGCCACTGACATTCTTTTTGGACTTTTTTTCACCAGTTTTGCATTTGGCTAGGGTCAGTGTCACTACTGGTAGCATGGGGCGATACCTGGACCCTACAGAGGTTGCGCAGGCAGTCCAGCTCCTTCAGGATGGCTCATCAATACGTGCCATTGCCAGAAGGTTTGCTGTGTCTCCCAGCACAGTCTCAAGAGCATGGAGGAGATTCCAGGAAGACAGACAGCTACTCTAGGAGAGCTGGACAGGGCCGTAGAAGGTCCTTAACCCATTAGCAGGACCGGTATCTGCTCCTTTGTGCGAGGAGGAACATGATGAGCACTGCCAGAGCCCTACAAAATGACCTCCAGCAGGCCACTGGTGTGAATGTCTCTGACCAAACAATCAGAAACAGACTTCATGAGGGTGGCCTGAGGGCCCGACGTCCTCGAGTGGGCCCTGTGCTCACTGCCCAGCACCAGGGAGCTCGATTGGCATTTCCCATTGAACACCAGAATTGGCAGGTCCGCCACTGGTGCCCTGTGGTTTTCACAAATAAGAGCAGGTTCACCCTGAGCACGTGACAGACAGGAAAGGGTCTGGAGAAGCCGTGGAGAATGTTATGCTGCCTGTAACATCGTTCAGCATGACCGGTTTGGTGGTGGGTCAGTGATGGTCTGGGGAGGCATATCCATGGAGGGACGCACAGACCTCTGCAGGCTAGACAATGGCACCCTGACTGCCATTAGGTATCGGGATGAAATCCTTGGATCCATTGTCAGACCCTATGCTGGTGCAGTGGGTCCTGGGTTCCTCCTGGTGCACAACAATGCCCGGCCTCATGTGGCGAGAGCATGCAGGCAGTTCCTGGAGGATGAAGGAATGATACCATTGAAGGGCCACCACGCTCACCTGACCTACATCCAATAGAACACCTCTGGGACATTGTGTTTCGGTCCATCTGACATCACCTGGTTGCACCTCAGACTGTCCAGGAGCTCAGTGATGCGCTGGTCCAGATCTGGGAGGAAATACCCCAGGACACCATCCGTCGTCTCATTAGGAGCATGCCCCGACGTTGTCAGGCATGCATACAAGCACGTGGGGGCCATACAAACTACTGAGTACCATTTTGAGTTGCTGCAATGAAATTTCAGCAAAATTGACAAGCCTGCTGCATCATTTTTTCACTTAGATTTCCGGGGTGTCTTTGAATTCAATCCTCTGTAGGTTGATCATTTTCATTTCCATCAAACGATGTGGCATCCTTTCGTTCATAACACATTACCCAGTCCATATTAGTATAGATATCCAGCATGATATTTTTCCCCATTGAGATCTGATGTGTTTTCAAAGTGTTCCTTTAATTTTTTTGAGCAGTGTATTATATATACACTTTTTAAAAAAAATTTTTTATGTTGTTTCACCTTAACACAAGCACAGACTTACCAGTTCATTGCGTTCCTCTGACAGCAGTGCGTTGCGGTCCTCTAGTTTGCGGATAATAGCACTCAGTTCTGCAATTTTCAGTTGGAAACGTCGAGCATCCTTCTCATCCAAGTGCTGCATCTGGAAAACAAACCAACTGCAGGTAACTGGAAAAAAAACACTCTCCACTTCTATCATTTATTTTTTATTTTTTATGTTGAAATACTTTCTGTCTGTCTGTACAAAATCTGCTTATTGGTAATAATGGAACAACAGTTTTAAAAAGTGATTTTTCACTATTATTTTCAACAGTATTTGCATTTTCATGGGTTTAAAAATATTAAATAAAAAAATATTTTTGTTATAAGAGAACAAAAACAACTTTGTGCATCAAAACTCCTTTCCTAGTAAAAACATTTATAAAAATAACGATTTTCACAAGTCAACAAATTGGTGAAATCTACCTGAATGTAACATTTTACCAAACATGTCAGTCTCTGAGAAACATGTAATTTATTTACACCACGGAATAAACTTCATTCCATAAAATAAGCATAATGAACGTATCCAGCATGTTTAATACCCAAAAATCTAATCCACCCCTCACGCACGTTATCAAGTCCGTCAAAAACTTAGGCTGGCTGTCGGCTGGAATATTACAACTCAAATCATTGACATAACACAATCATGGTCATCAATCACTTCACTGAATACTTGCCGGCTAAGAAATACATCATTATTACCTTACTATCCCATCTGTTTTCAAATCCACATCATTTGAATATCAAGACATCAATGTCTGTCAAAAAATAACGTGCACAATGTAGGGTAGAATTTACGAGAAGCAGATGTCCAGCGAGTGCACGCACTTCCTGGAAAACACACACTACCGATGTTTAACTATGTCATCACTTCGCTTTCCGAGAAGAGGCCTGAGTGGCTTCAACATGCTGTCTGTCAGAGACTGTAATGCACGTAATACAGAACGCACGCGGGTATAAGTGAAATACGCAAGATAAAGAGAATAAACGCAAATCCAATTGAAAAACTTTGCTGGGTTAGTGAACATCGTTCAACATGTGTTGGTTTTGCCTGACATTTTTATGCACATTTACACTGTTTGTTACATTGAATTACCCCTTAGCAGATTTTAACTATATAATGCATATTTTTGTCAGTTCTGTTTGGTGCTGTAGTAAGAAAATATTCCATTATGTCAGGTAACTGTAGAAACAGAAGTGGGAGGAAACAGAGCCAGAGAACACTGGCTCGTCCACATCTGACAAAGACCTGAAAGGTCACCGATCAAATCCATCTTTTCTCCTGCAGAGAAAATGAAAGCAGCAGCCGTGCCACCACAGCTGAAGCTAATATCAAACCGACAGCCAGAGCAAGGATGTTCAGCTGTTGGGAAACAAGCCTCAGATATGAAAACGCAAGAATACACCATAGGTGTGAATATAAAGTGTGTGACCTCACAGCCCTAACAGCCCTGAGAAGGTGATATGTGGGAAAGATCACACTCTCACATTCAGCACACATGAAGACAGAGTGAAAATGCACATGGCCCTTCTCACAGCTAAATCTATTGTAATATATGTATATCTGTATGATTATATATTTGACTGAACAATAGGCAACTGCAGGAAGAGTAATGGCACACAAATGCTTTAAAGTTAACACTGTTTCTCTCATCACAGTTAATAACATGATACACCACACTGCTGGAAATAAGTTTGTTATACAGCATTCAAACATTGTGAAATCAAGAATAAAACCTAAAAAATAAATAATACATTGATAAAAAGACAAAAAAGCATTGGATAAAGCAAATCGCTTTGGATATAGCCTACCATCTGCATAATTTAAATGCACTATAAAAAGTGTTAGTTCATTTGTTAGATTGCAGATCAAATAATCAAAATCTATGGAAAACGAAATGGGCCCTTATTCAAGTCGCAGCGGGAGACACTCCAAATAAAGTTGTAAATATTTTTTAGATCATGTGTGCCAGGAAAGAATTAAACCTCAAACCTAATGAGCACAAAGCCAGATTCAAGACACATGCTGCTGTTAACGGTTTGTTTTGATGCATAATATTAAATTAAATCAAGACATGATGATGGCAGAATTAATGTTGTGTTTAGTTTGGTTGTTTTAAAGATCATTCTGAAGTTAAGTAGAAACGTTATAAGTATTGAAAAAGCTGTTAATGAAAATATGTCCCTAATGTCTATTGTTAAGATTGTGCAGGTGGTAAGAGGTGTAATTATGCTGTAATTTGTGCAGGAAAGAATAGGACAATAGATTCATGCAGTCAGGTGTGATGATCCAGGGAAAGCTGTGTGTGTTTCCATGAACAGCCGGACCAGCAGTGTTTTCCTCAAACCCAGACCTGTTCAAGTCCTTGAGAACAGAAATGTCTTTTCAATTCCAATCTGTCAATGATGTGCATAAAGTTAATAAGGGTACATTAATGACCCTTTTGATGATCATGTACATGAATGTTCTTGCTCTGGATAGAAATAAAACTACTTTTATAGGTTCTGATGCTAAATAGCACCATCATTAATAAACAACGAAACAAAAAAGTGCAACAGTCAATGATTGTTTCCGCAAGTATTTTCCCATTCATTTTCGTTTTCAATAGAGAAACAAGCCACTTAACCAAACCAACTAACTTCAGCTATAGTTTTTGGTCAGTAAGATTTTTGTTTTGTTTTTGAAAGAAGTCTCTGACCAAGGCTGCATTTATTTGATACAAAAATACAGTAAAAACAGTAATATTTTTGATTATATATTATTACAATATAAAATAACTCTTTTCTATTTTAATATATGTGACCCTGGACCACAAAACCAGTCACATGGGTAAATTTTTTTTAAATTGAGGTTTATACATCATCTGAAAGTTGAATAAATAAGCTTTCCATTGATGTATTGTTTGTTAGGATAGGACAATATTTGTCAGAGATACAATTATTTGAAAATCTGTAATCTGAGGGGGGAAAAAAATCGAAAAATCTCCTTTAAAGTTGTCCATTTATGTTCGCGATTGTTCTGCATTCACTCACAAAAATAAATGTTTTATATATTTACGTTAGGAAATTTACAAAATATCTTCATGGAACATGATCTTTACTTAATATCCTAATGATTTTTGGCATAAAAGAAAAATCGATAATTTTGACCAACACAATGTATTGTTGGCTATTGCCACAAATATACCCGTGCGACATGTGACTGGTTTTGTGATCCAGGGTCACATCTTGTAAAAGGTCATTTATTTCTATGCATCCAGTCTTCAGTGTCATATGATCCTTCAGATTTTTTTTTTTTTTAATGTTGAAAACAGTTGAGCTGCTTAATACTTTTGTGGAAACCCTGATTCCCAATTGTTAGATCTATTGAATGTATCTATGATGAATAAAATAAATTCTTTACAAAAAGAGAAAGGTACAAAACTGTATATTTAACCATTTTTATGAGGGAATGAACAACTCATCCCATGAACTCATGAAACAAACATAAACTTATTGTACAATTTTAAACTTTTTGACTATAAAGTCATTGAAAAGGTAATATATTTAAAGTGTATTGCATAATATTCAAACATAAAGATTCATAATAAATTTGTAGTACACTTTTTTCACTGGGAAATTAGCTTTTAAACATAACTTTTTAAAAACGAACAAACTACTTTTGATTTTTAAAAGAAGCATAATAACTTTGGAGCTCATGTTATGTCTACCTTAAATTTGTTTTACATTATCACTCACAATCAGTTTCTCTATGGAGAATATGAATGGGAATGGGTTGAGGAAAAGCGATGTGAGCGTGTGGACACAGTGAAAGCGGCGAGGTTTAGTAATGGAGATGTGCTTACAGGGTTAGCTGTGTTCTCTGCTGTGTCTCCTGCAGCGGGTGAGAAAGGGCCCTCTCGTCTGGGGCTGGAGTCTCGCAGCAGGGCCAGCTGAGAGTCTACAGCCTGTTTCTGCTGCTGTAGTTTCCACGTGTGGCCCGCCTGAGCGCTGAGCTCTCTCTCCAGCCCACAGACAGCACGCTCCTTTAGTTTAATCTCATCCATCTACAGGACAGAACACAGCACAGTCACATATGCACACACGCACACGTCCCGCCTCAAACTGGACACAGGTGTGAGTGTGTCCCACGTCCACTCGGGACAGGGAACGGAACACGCATGCACAGCATTCGCCATGAAAACCCGTACAGTGATGAGCCACGCCATATTCAGAGATTTTATTGATTTGTCTGCACTGACACTATTGGATGAGAACTGAACTAACTAACTAACTGACTAACTGACTAACTAACTAACTAACTAACTAACTAACTAACTAACTAACTAACTAACTAACTAACTAACTAACTAACTAACTAACTAACTAACTAACCATCCATCCATCCATCCATCCATCCATCCATCCATCCATCCATCCATCCATCCATCCATCCATCCATCCATCCATCCATCCATCCATCCATCCATCCATCCATCCATCCATCCATCCATCCATCCATCCAAAAGTACAAAGTGTGAACTTATGACTTTTACTCCTGTAAATATTTCTCAGGTTTATTTTTGAAAGTCAATTTCTGTACAGAAACATGTGTTAAAGTCTTGGTTACAAAAAGATCTACAGCATTGAATATTTCCACGGTTATTGCCCAGGAAAAAAAAGATACAGTACATTGAACACACTGAACTCATATCATTGCATGTTGACACACTAAATGGGGCAAGTTGTCACAATGTAAACCTGCCATTAAACAGCCTATTATCTAACCGTACAAATGTTTGGTTTTAGTACGATTTTTATTTTTTTTTATACTTTGAATGCTTTTACTCAGCAAGGATGCATTAAATTGATCCCCAATGACACATAAAAAAATAAATTGTATGATGTCACAAAAGATTTCAATTTCAAATAAATGCTGTTATTGTGATATTCATCAAAGAATCCTTAAGAAAGGATAAAATTAAAAAAAAAAAAATTGCAAAGCTGTTTTCAACATTGATAATAATAATAATAATAAATGTTTCTTGAGCAGCAAATCAGCATATTATACTGATTTCTGAAGGATCATGTGATTGAAGACTGGCTCCTGAAAATTCAGCTTTGCCATGACAGGAATAAATTACATTGTACAATAATTAAAATAGGAAACAGTTATTTTAAATAGTAATAATATTTTTTACTGTATTTAAAAAAAATAAAAATAAATGCAGCCTTGGTGAGCAGAAGAGACTTTTTTACCATTTTTTAAAACGTTATTTTAAGTATATTTTCAGCTAAATGTAAGCAGTAAAACAATGATGAAGCAAAACAATTCATAAAACAGCAAAAATATAATATTTTACATTGTGACAACTTCTCCTCGTGACAACTAGCCCCGGTCTCGCCTATACATTCCTATACAAATCTCTGTAGAAGCACTGTGTGTGCTATTCTTCAACCTACTGAAGAGGAGAAAAAGATTTAGTGAATGAAAGTATATCTCTCTCTTTTTATCTCTCCCTTTCTATCTTCTTGGTGTGAGAATGACTCATTCTCTCTGTTTGTCAAGCACGGCCAGGGTAGGCGTTACCACAGTGATCAGCGCATCTCGTAGGAAATCTCAGTGTGCGTCTATGTTTATCTGCATTATATAAAGCACTACATGGTGCGGTGGGAAATATTAGGTCCTGTTCTCTTATACGGCATCCCTGCGACTAGAGGAAGTCACTTATTCAGCATAAATGCACATTATATGACACATTAGCATTTTAAATTTTCATGAGCTTCATGAATACATTGATTATGGTGTATGCCATTACACACACCTCACTGATTCCTTGGTAATTCATGTGCATGATAAATTAATTTAATGGTAGAATATCAGCCGTGGACATTTAGTATCCGGGCTCCAGGTCAGACCGCAGGGCTCTAGACCCGCGAGGGATGCCGGTGCGCTGCTTAACATGTAGGTGAACACAGTGAGCCCCGCTGCTCCGTGGAAATGTCCTAATTTTTCAATTTCCTTTATTAAAACAGCGTTCTTGCAAGACCGTGCTTTGAATGTCAAGCCAACCAACTTTTTGCTCAGCATGGATACACTGTAAAATCCAACAGTGGTTCTTACTAAATTTTTTTAATTAACTTTACTTAATGTCTTAACTTAATTGTAAAAATCTAGTAATCTGTACTATTCACATACTATGGTTTATTTACTCAGAAAACCCAAGTTAAGTTTAATTAATTGGTTTAAATGTGGTTTTTGAGGCGGGGAAATTCTTAATGGACCTTTCACTCATTTCCTCCACTTCTGCAGTTATTTGTCTTTGTTTGCATTCACTCATTTCCCAAAGTAATCTTGAATGTTGAATTGTCAATACAACTGAATATTTTTAGTCACCATCATGGCGATTAGTGATCCCTTTGGTTGGTCAATTGGAACTTTCTTTTCTTTGTTATGATTCTCTTTTTATTGATGCAGTGGTGCAACAGTCATTTAGAATCAGAGAAAGATAATTACTACTCTCTCTCTCTCTCTCTCTCTCTCTCTATATGGGCCGGGCAATTTAAATCGCGATATTGTTATGCGCATCTCGTCAGTAAAGCTGGTTCCTTGATTAGTAGTAAATCACCATCACCTGCTTTCAGATGGAGCGGCATTTACTACAGAGAGCCGTAGTTAACTGACAAGATGAGCCAAATCGCATTAAATATCGCTGGAGATACGTCCGCGATTTTACTGCGATATGGCTCAGCTTGTCAGTTAACTACGGCTCTTTGTACACAGCAAAAACTCCAGTGTTAAATTAACACTCCTGGGAGTGTATGAGTCCACACTCAAGAGTGTTGAAGTTAATGAGATAATTAAGTGATTAATTTAGTGATGATTGAACATTATTGAAGACACCTGATGTTAACAAGCAGACTCACTGAAGGAGAAAATCTCAAATTGTAAGTTACCGTTATGACGATCAATGGTTGCTTTAGTTGGGCTCTAGACCCTTATATGTTTACTTTAGATTTTGTTTGGCTGTTATATCTGAATTATAATCACCAGTTGAACAAAGAAAAGAGTGATCTGATGGTGTTAGTTATATTATGACAATCATCATTTGAACTTGATCACTGAACTCATTAAAATCCTTCTTTCTGACTTTGATTTATGTTGTTGGTTAGTGAATCTGCATAAATGCCCAGAATTTTTTATATAATATAAAGGATTTCTTAAAAGTTGTTTTAAAAAAAAATAGTTCTTTTAGGCACACACAGATGTCAAGATTCAGTCTATGCATCTCAACAATGGTGAGGAGCAGAATATTCAATTAGGGAAAGTAAATTACATAGGCAATTCAGATCATAATTTATTCATACCGCAATGCATGATGGGAGCCATTAATGAGTTGTGATTGGTGGCAGCCACTGCAACATGCTTTATTATTGTCACCATTGTTGAGATTCACAGGCTGATTATTGATGTCTGTGTTTTAAATGAATTAATCTGAATGTCTTTTGATCAGAATAATGTTTATTAAATATTTAGAATTATAAGTACTGATAATCATAGGCTGAAGAATCACTAATCTGCTGCTAACAAGATAAACCAAACTATCTCAATAAGTTTCCTTTTTCAGATCACAGCATGATTATGTCAAAACATAACCAACACTAACAAATAACATTTTACTTTGTTCATTTAACTGTTATCAATCAATAACAGCAGACAAACAACAGTAAATATTAAAGTAAACATATAATGGTCTAGAGCCCAACTAAAGCAAACACCCATCACCTTAATGGTAACTTACAATTTGAGATTTTCTCCTTCAGTGATTCTGCTTGTTAACATCAGGTGTCTTCAATAATGCTCAATCATCACTAAATTAATCACTTAATTATCTCCTCAGCCCTATGCTGATGCTGATGCTGCTCCATCTGAAAGCAGGTGATGGCGATTTAATCAAGGAACCGGCTTTACTGACGAGATGCGCATAACAATATCGCGAATTAAATCACCCAGCCCTAATATATATATATATATATATATATATATATATATATATATATATATATATATATATTAACCCAACAGTTAATTGGGATTATATAATCCTCTATATGTGTGACAATCTTGTAATTGATCATGCTTGACTCACACAGACTTCATCATTCAGCCTGCAAAACACAACCATGGTAACATTTCATTTAAAGTAAATTATCAAGTACTCTCTACAGTTATTTTTTAGTTACTAGAACTCTTGTGTAAGTGAACTATACTAACTAAGCATTTATCAGTACCACATACTATTCCTATTTTACTTTACTTGCTTTTTTTAAGGCAATCGGTTTCCTGATATTTTCCTAGTAATGTGAACTAATGAGAAGTTAACACAACTAATGATTTTGATTCAAGAGT